>NW_027110473.1:34369-58789 GCF_000696795.3 Halyomorpha halys
ATCTCCCTGAATGGACCCTCGTATCGCTGTGGCTCTTTTCCATAGTTTAATCTGGCCCATCAAATTGCGGACTCTGAAGTTTTGCCTTGCCATCTGTTCCTGTTGTTCTCCATCTCGATCCTCTCCCTAACTTTAGCCCACACCCTATGTTGTGCCATACTATTAATGGCAATAGTGTCCTCTCCGGTTACCGTATCCCGATAGTCCCTCCAATCTCCATGTAATCCAAAAACAACCTCAATTGGAGCAAACCCTGTGATGGAATGTATCGAGTGGTTGACCACCACCAATGACCACCCTTTCCATCTCCTCTAATTCCCGCATTGTCAATCTTTCGTGCGTTGCCTGATGAGATTCTCTCTGGAATACTGTTATATTGGAATCATGTTCCCAGGGCCTCCAATACTGCTTTTGCCGATCTTTTTGTCAATGAGTATGCCATTGCTAATTTACTGAACACGTTGACTACTGTTACCCACTTGTACCCTCTCCAAGTGAACGAGTCCACCTGTATGATCACTAAGCTGTGCTTTTGCAGTGGTTGTTTCTTGTATTTCTTGTGGTGGATGACGATCATATTTGGTACTTGGGCATATTTCGTAATTACCAATGTCTTGAATGGTGAGCTTCATTCTCCACCAAAAGTATCGCTGGCGCAGCACCTGTATAGTCTCATAAAGCCTCTTATGTTTGTTTTACCCTGGTGATAGGCGAGCGTCACCTCTTTTTGTCGTTTGCAGAACATTACCCCATTACATTAATCAATACTGCTCTCGAATGCCAGTCTGTGACCACGTTGTCCTTCCTGGACTTATACGCAATACCCATGTTGTACTGATATAGCATCCCTATAAATTCATAATGACCTTGCTTGAAGGTGAAAGCAGTCTTATGCTGGTCCCTGGGATGCATCTTAGTTTGATCATACTCCACGTTTAAGTTGAGCATGCTGAAAATTTTTATGCCGTCTAATCTATCCAAAATGTCCTCAAATCACGAGATTGAGTACTTCTTATCAACTGTGTCCTTGTTCAATCTATGGTAGTAGATGACTATACGGTACTTTTCTGCACCATCCCGTGGCATACTCCCACAAAGGACTATTATATGACGAGGTGCTGTCTATAATTATCCCCTGTCTTCTCAGATTCTCTATCTCCTCTTTGATGTGGTGTTGAAATGCTTGGTGATACCACCTTTTCTTTACATAAGTCACTCTATCTTGTTTTAGCAGAATCTCCTGAACTCTTTTCCCAGTAGCACCCAGTCTATCTTCCTCTTTAAAAAAAATATCGCCAATTCTTCCAAAATTCTGACTTTTTAACTCTTCCCTTGCATCACCGCCCCTACCCTCCCCCTCTGTCGGCAATCCCTTCTTCCCCAGCTCTATTGCATCCAACTTCAACCCTGGACTGTATCCATCATCTCACTGAGTTTATCTTTGATTCTGTTGTAGTGTGCCAAGAGTTCCCTGGCATACTGCCCACTAGACTCTCAGTTTCTTCATATCCCTGAATATCATAAATATGTCCTCTAGGGCCCTTCGTCCTCCTCCGAACGCCTTATTTAATTTTTCCTTGATGACACACCAGGGGGTCTCTTCGTCCATCTGAATCTGATTGTGGATGCTCCTCTTCACTCTGCAGATGACCGCTGATTTTAATGCCTTTGCATCCTCGCTATCAAGTAGATTTTTTATTGACTTAGGTTCAATTCGGCTTATTAGTTGGTCACTCCCTTTTATGAAGTGGCTCAGTTCGCCCATTTCCCCCGTGGATCGTAGAGAGACTTCCGGTTGTGGGGAAATCTCTACGGGTTGAAGAATCACCTCTATGGGCGGTGAGTTGTCAACCACGCTCTGATTTAGTGTTCTGATGAAGTTCTCAGCATAGTACTGCTTGTTATGGGGTAAAAGAAGTGATAAAAAAGGACTGCTATTACCCCTTAGTCATTTTTTCTAAACTAATCTGTTTGTGGAATACATTATGCCTTAAACATCCACTGGAAGGTTGATTTCATGTGGATTTAGAAATAGGCTTAACTAACCATTTAAACATGTTAATTTTCATTTTTTCTTTTTATACTGCAAATAACTTGGGGGAATAGAGTATGATGGTTTGAATTTTAATTAGTTAATTTAAGGTTTAGCATTTGTTTAACAAATTTGCATTGTATTGCATTTACCTCATGTATTTTATCAATATCATTTTGTTACTTTTTTTTCAAGTCACTTAAAACACCTTGAACTTAACTAATCCACACAAGCTGAATACTATTTCAGTGTGATTTTCTTACTCACCCATCTTTACATCAATTATAATTTTAACATTATATTTTTAAATTAATTAATTTAATTTTTCTGTAGGTGATGTTGATTCTGGCCAAGAAGATGAAGACATCTGTGTTCCATCCGTCAGACAGGTCAGGCCTCCAATAGCTCAACCTAGAGTAACAAGGCTTTAGATTATATAATTATACCAAATAGGTGTTCATTATTATTTTTCTGCTTAAAAACTGGTGTCATTATTGATGAGCCTATTACAAGAATGTTCCAATAATTGTTTTTGTTTAGTTTAGTTTTCTATTATTTTCACATTGTTAAATTATCCTATTCTGAGAAAGTTTAAACAATTTATGATTTAATTAATCAACCACTATATTAGTGTATGTGCGCACGAGATTGCGTGTGTGTGTGTGTGTGTGTGTGTGTGTGTGTGGGTGCTTGCGTGCATGCACAGGTATGTATATATATTGCTGTTAAAAGAAAAAATTCAGTCAATACTACTATTAAGTGATCTATACTAGTTTCAACTGTTTTGTCATGTAGGCAGAACTAGTTTTGACTTGTATTTAAATAAAAACCATGAATGACTCAAATCATTTGTCCTTAGCTGGTTCAAATGTGTTGTTACACGGAAGGTTATTAATAAAAATCATATTAGTAACCTAATTTATATAATTAAGTTTAAAATTATAAGTGTTACCACAGTTACCTAAAATATGGTTATTACTTTTTATCAATAAAGCAATAAACTATTACTTTGATTTTATTGGTACAGTACCTCCTAAACCAGATGTTCCCTAAGTGGGTGACCCAAAGGAAAAAGCTGAAGCATGGTTTAAACGACATTGTTTTGATTAGTGAAAACTAGTTCTGTCTATTGGGGATGGTTTAAACTAATATTGACCAGGTTAATACCAGCTTTGATTATAACATATACACTGCAGTTCTTTAAGGGATGTAGGAATTGACAGTGTTATATCCTGATATTAGTGAAAAATTAATAATAATGATATGCAGATCTGAGCAGGTGACAATGAAAGTAGTGTAAGTCAATGTTCCATAATTGTGAATAATTTCATTCTGAAAGTGAATGCTTTGTAAATGTACTTAATCAATATATGTATAGTGTTCACATATCATTTACAGTACATTTACACAACATCCATTTTCTCACAATAAAGGAACATTGACTTATGGAGTATTGTGCCTTAAAATGGATCAGTCTTAGAGTCAAGTACATATTATACTTTTACTCTGCATACTATAGAACAAAAACAAATATTTTATGGAATAAATATATTTATAGGCCATCTTGCTATAAAAAGTGAGATTGTCATTGTTTTCCTTGTGAGTTAGTGAGTTTCTTACACTTTTGATCCTCATACCTACCACATATAAAACTCCAAATCAATTTTTAGTAAACTTGTTTACTCAAATTGAAAGCAACTTCTCTTCAATTTCAACTCATCAAGTTTTGACTGAATCTTATCTCTTATATTAGCTTAAACATTAAGTTAGCAAGACAGCAAATTTTTAAAAAATTAAAATTATATGAAAAGCTGCTCTGAGCTTGTCTAGTTCTTCTTTGTAAAAATAATGTGAAAACAAATGTTTTAAAAGCTGATAGATCCAATAATACTTTGGGTTTAGTGAACCTAGTCATAATAATTAAATATTTTTTATGTATTTACTCAATTTATCAGTGTTTCTCCTGCTACTATGAATTTTAATTTTGTCATTTTAAAATGTTTTGAAATAATCCTTGAAACCTTGAATTTTAGTTTTTAGTTTAAGCATAATGAGAATGCAAGTGGTACTCAAAACCACAATGATGAGTTGACAGAAACATTAATGTATATTGATCACAGAATCTTGACTAACCATCAACTGACTTATAAGCATAATCCAGTGCCATGCTGTTACTGTTATTATTGCCTATCTGTCCCATCACTCATGATTTATTTCCTAAAAGCCGGTTGTTATTGACTAAGTGTCTGACAGATCTGAAAAAGTTAAAGAATTTTTCAAATCTGAAAAAATCTGGCAATTTTGTGAAAACATACTGGAAGTCAGAGAATTTTACATGGTAAGGGACGCGAGGGCAAATTTGTTGTCTATGATATACAAGTTTATGAATTAGAATCATTATTTGTTACTATAAGTTTACATAGTAGTGATAAATACACAAGTTTAATCGGGATATAAACAATTTATTGTGGTGTATTAATTGATTTTTTATGATAAACTATAATCAATATAATTATAAGACCTCTCAGAACTTTGTATATCATAAACTAGCTTATAAAGTAATTCATTGTCTTTATTGTTTATTGTCTCATTATGTTGTAGCCATAGGAAGATGGTTGTGAATAATTACTTTACTGCCTTCATAATTTTATTTTATTTATTAATACATTTTATCTTTTACAACCTTATTGTCTATTAATAATATATTTTCAGTTGTAAAGAAGTAATAGTTCAAATGTAGATATCTAGGTATACTGGAGTAGCGAAAAAACATCCACTTATATTTTACACACTCAAAGTTCTGACATGTGTAGATGACAACAGGCACTGAAGGGTAATGGTTTTCGTTAACAGCCTGTATTAAAGCTTGCTTCTTAAACACCTAGCATTAGCAATGGGTCTAAAACTACTAATATTCAAAGGCAAATGCTGCTATCTGCCCTCAATTCCAAGAATATCAGCATTACCTTCCCTGTAGTTCTATATATTTTCCAACTGACCCTAATCCATTGAATCCTTAATAAAATCTCCAAAAATTCATTGTATTTGAAAGCAGAATGTATTGCATTTATGGATGCACTACAAGCTTTCTACTAGGTTTGGCGTTTCTGGCTTACTTTTCAAGTTCAGAATCTATATATCCCTCTTGTTACATTTGGTCCTTTGATCCCACTTTTTCACCACAGAATTAGCCAACTACTATCTAATCAAGGTGTCCCACAAGACAGCTTCATGGAACCTGTTTCCTCCTGTCCAAAGATTAATATGAAACAAAAAAAGATAATAATATATATATATATATATATATATATATTACTAAATATGAGACCTCTTTTTGAGAGGAATGCTGATTCTTTGTTTGCAAAATTATCCTGAATCTTATCTAAACCTATGGACTTGAACTATGGATGAAACTTGAACATTAAATGTTCAGAAAGAAATTCAATCCTTTCAATCCAAACTATTATTTCATAATGTTACCAACGAAACCCTCCCTCCATCATGATCTTAATATAACTTTCGTCCTAAATGTCATACTTTCCGAGTTATCTCATTTCCATTAAAACCTCCTCAACCATTCCAACCCTTTTGCACAATCACTTTCTAACACCATTCATCCTCCTTGAAGATTGATTTTTTTTTTTAATTTCTAATCAATTCACTTATTTTATCCATTTTATTATTATCAATTTTATTCATTTATTAATTCTCTCAAAAAGATTTTTACCTGGAGAGAGTGTCGAGTGTTTCAATGGTCTGGTTCTAAATTTTGGCAAGATCATCCATGACTCTTTGGGTACTCTGTGCCAGTAAGGGATCCGTATCCTCCAGTTATATGCTGAATAAATTTGTGTTCCACTGAATTTTAGTTGCTGTTTATTAGTTATTCTTATTTCATAAAAAATATTTCTATAACACAAAATTGGTGTATTCACAATTACATTCTCAAGTAAACAAAAATATTATTTAGTTTGAGCTTAATTGACCTCAAGAAACTCCCGGCTTTGCCGGAATTACAAGTTTTAAGCTTGAGCTCACTCAGATTGGCTTTGGTTGTGAATGTAGCATTGTTTTTTTTTTTTTCCTTTTTCCTACTATCTAAGAGCAACAAAAGAAAAAAAAACACTTCAACTTAATTCACAGGTCTTCTTCTGTCAGTAGTTATTACTTTAGCTGACATTTGACTGATTTTTTTTTATCCAGTTTTTTATTTTATTTTTTTACATGATTTAGAATAAGAGAGCTTGTGTTTATTTGATTTTACATCTCTTTTATTTATTTTTTTACTTGTGAATATTTATGTCTCACAATACATTCCCACTTTTCTTTTGTCGAATTGTTTTAGTAGTTCTTGAAGAAATTACCAATATAATGAAATCAAGAGTTTATTATTATTTTATTAAATGACTATTGTTATTATTAAATTACATTTTCATATTAAATAAATTCAGTGAATATTATAAAAAATAATAATAATTTTAGTAAGACTTTCTGATTTTTAAAACAAAATTATGGTATATTGATTATTTATTCACAGTTTGTATGTGTGTGTGTATGTATATATATATATATATATATATATATATATATATTACATACATACATACGTATATATGTTAACATTCCATTTATTTATACAACAAGTATACATTTTAATATAATAAAAAATATACTTATATAGTATTATGTGGTATATAAAATAATCATGAAAATTTAATTTTAGTATAATACATAACATTTCTTGAGAAATAATTTTCTGAATAATTGATTGTAGTTATAAAAATAAATCAACCTCAATGAACTCCAGAGTTCGAATTTGGACTGTAAAAGGTTGAATTTACAATGGAAAACCTCAGTGCTAAATAAACTATGATTCTAAATCAAATTATTATTTATAATGATACCAGTATTTACTTTAACTTTGAACATAATTGATTTTGTGACCTAAAAAATTCTAACAACCAAAGATTAAGTACATTGTTAAGTTTCTCTAAAACAGTATTTATTTGTGAACTAATAGTAAGTTAATATATGCATCTTTATAGGCCTAGGACATGGAAGATGTAGTATTGTAATATGTATGTTTTTTTAAGTTGCAAAACTATATTTTTTATCAAAGCTGTATATAGTATACGTGTAAATATATTTTTTAATTTGTTCATTATTAGTGCTGTTTACTTGTAAAAATTAAATTTAATGAATCTTGTCTTTCGGAAAAAAAAAATTTAATTTATATTTGTTTTTTCCTCGTATTATGTATGCTTTATTACTTATTTTAAAGTACCACAGTTAAATTTATTTTTTTATTTTTTATCCAATGAAGATGTGAATATCTGCTTGTTCTTCAGTATAGGAAAGTATCCATTAGATTCAAACTGATGATAGTTAAATGAAATATAACTTTGAATTAAATTGATTGTAAGAAATCACCTAACTCTTGAACATTGTTTTATTTTAAATTGATGTTGATTTTTACACTTGTTGGATTCAAACTTTTTCAATATATTAATTAAGACTCTGTATAAATATTATATGTTTTAAACTAAGTATTTTACTATGCCAGCTAGTTTTTTTCATTCTTATAATAGCTGATGATTTTTTTCAAATTGATATCATTTCTTTAATGAATATTTAAAATAATAAATGAAGACTTGCTTGGTCATTACTGTAGTTGTTGGTGAAATATATCTACTTATTTAAAACAAAAAAATCCATAGTTACAATTATTTTTGTTCTCACTTTTTGTTATGAATCTATTTTGTGTTTATTTATCTTTTCATTATATAAATTTAGTTGGTTTCTTACGTTTTAATTAAATAGTCTAAACATAGTATCAAAAGTTATTAAAATATTAATAATCATTCCTAATTTGGATTATGTACTCTTTAATAATAATTGCATATGGCATTAAAATAAGCTGGTTATTTACTTCAAGAATCTCCTGTAACAAAGAAACTTAATTATTAGTGTTTTAATTGTTTTTCATCATAACCAACGTTTTATATTAAGATAAGTGAATGATGACTGTTTAGTCTGTAAGAATTTGTTACTTTCTTATTGTACTAATAATTAATTCATGTATAAATCTATAAATAATGTATTATCTGTATGTAAATACAAAATATATAAACTATTAGTAAATAGTCTTTGATTATTTATGTAAAATTATTTTTCCAATACATATACAAATATACAAACAGTATTATATATTTTTTTATCTGATTTATTTAAAAATTAGGTATATATACTACATATACATATATATGTGCATTACATGTACATATAAAGTTATGTGACAGCAGGGATAAACTGATTAAAAAAATGAAAAAGGGTAGAAAAGGAACACTGAATGCAAAAACAAGACTGGTTTATTGATGGAGTACACCCACTTATATGCATACAGTTTGCTCTAAAGTCACTGATCTCTTCTGATCCCACTCTGCACATTTTACAGGGCTGTCATCTTTTGTTAAAATTTTGTATTCTAGGCAGAAACAAATCTGATAATCGTTTTTCACACCTCAAAAATCGCATATAGATCAGCGATTCCCAAACTTTTTTCTTCACAGCACCCTTTTGAGGCTAAAAACATTTCTGGGCACCCTTGTTGGGCTAAAAACATTTCGAGGTTACCTTGCCGATCTGAAAAAATATATATAAAAATTTCGTCATACTTATCCTTAGAGTGATTGAGTTTGTAGGAAAAAAAAAACTGCAAAGTAATTGTTGGAATTCATTGTATATTTGCAATTTTAGTTTTTTTTTTTTTTTAATATTTTGAGAAAGTGGCATTCCCTCGCAGCTTCCTTGGTATTCACTTGGGCACCAGCTTTGAAAACGGCTATACAGGATGATAATTTTAAAATTATACAGGTTTTAATGATTATGTAGAAAGATTTACATTTTAAGAAACTAACATTACGAATTAGGCCTGTCTTCACTCCACGCTGTGATTTGCACTTTTGAACGTTTGCATCATAATGGTTATCAATGAAGGCTAAAAATGGAGATTTACAATCTGTGGTGATAAAGAGAACATAAAAAAAAGGAAAATACTGGATTAATTTATAAGTTAGGTCTCCTCGTGGACAAAATGGAGTCACATTTCGGTTATACCAATGATATCAATACGGTTTGAACATGCTCCAAACTAAATTCCTTCGGGTCTACCCTAACTGGAGTCGATAGGTTTCTTACTGACCGCTTAGTAGTTATCCTTAATGTTATTTCTGTCTTCAGTAACAATCGAAACAATATTGAGCATTTTGAAAAGTAGATTATTGATAAATTGCTGTAAATATCAAGAACATGATACATAAAAAAAGTCATGCTAAGCCTTGGAGACTCGAAGCATTCTTCATCTCTGAGTGCTGTTGTACTTTCCTTATTAGAACTAGAGCAATAGGTTCTTCACTGAGTCAAAATAATTCTTTTAGTTACGTTTCTACGGATGCCGATACTAATAATCAGGAAATAAATGGAATTCATTTTAATATGTCCAGAATGTTTTTTTTTTTAATTTGTTATCAATTATTGCAAGCTGGGATTGTGGTAAGTCACTATACTATTAAATCTAAAGATCCCAGTTCAAATCTGGCTGTGGCAGATAATTATATTCTGTTACACTGTAGCTGTGAGTCAACCGTGTGGGATCTGAGGTCTCACACGGTTGTGAGTCAACCCAGCCTCATAAAGTGGGTATCCTTGATTCGGGAAAACTCTGGCTATTGAGCATTATCTAGAAAAAAATCACCTCCTTGTATAACCGTTGTTCTAAAAACAGTGCTTCCTTACAAAATACTGGACCCATGACCCATTATGGGTCCTAGCGGTTCACATTTATTTAGTGTTTTACAACTGTTGTTGTTGTATAAACAATAGTACGTCTAACAATTATGTTTCGATACTGCAAAATAATTTTTATATCTTGAAAAAATCGAAATTGATATCAAATTTTTTTTTTTTTTTTTTGTACTCCAAAATATGTTATAAAATAACAGTTAACTGTTATAATTTAAAAATGCTTTAGTACAGGGCAAAAATAACTTAATATTAACGTTACTGTCAATTTTTCATGTCATTTCTTTAAAATCCTTTGGAATTATAATTATGAATATTAATTTTCTCCATAAATTTATTTTATATTGAATTAATTAAACCCATTTAAGGTTGATTTTTCTTTATTTTTGCACAAATATGTGATTTTTCAATTGAAAATTATGGTAATTGAACTTTGTCCTTCTTGATTGGCAACGAGCTCTACTGTTCAAGGCCTCTATTATACATTAAAAAATGGATCCATATATTTTGTCCTTTGTTTATATAGGTTTATTAGTGTTTTTCCTGTTACCTCAGTTTTAAAACAGCCCCAAATTGAAATATTACAGTATGGTTCCCTCTAAAAATTCACGATCCCTTAAAAGTGAGAATTTTCCAGAAAAATAAGTAACTATAAAGGTATTGTATCTAAAACATAATTGGTTTCGTATATCAACACATATTTAGGTTTAGTACAGTTAAAATAATTTATAATGTGATAATAAACATCATACAACTTTCATTTAGCCCGACTAAATAAGCCTTGTATGTTTCAAAAAAGCTATTTCTTAATTTTTCAGAATGATAATATGTTTCAAATATGAGGAAGAGAAAGCGAAATGTGACTATTTTATTTTTTCCAATAGTTAATTATAATTTTTTTTTACATATTTTATATTTATCTAGTGTTGATTACTGCTAACAATTAGAGATATTCATTTTTTTACATTTTTTATTTTTCACTTAGCCAATGATGTGTTTCATGTCCACCTGTCAAACCTTCCCCTAATTATGAAGTGATATAAAAATTACTGGCTCCCGAATTAAAACTGTTGGAAAGCTGCATTTCTGCCCTTTCAACTCATCACAACATATCTCAATCAAAGGACCAGGGAAATGTTGCTATGAAAATTCGCATTTTAGGAGTTTTCGGGGTGTGAATAAGAATACGTACATTGTTCCTGCCCAGAACACAATTTAACAAACATATGAATGCGATGGGAGAAGTCTGAGCGCTCGCGACCAATTTTCCATTTTCTCCAAACTCCTGCCTCTATTTTTACTTTTTAGGAAAAATATTCCTATTTTGTTTCGCTTAGTCAATCATGAAATTCTTCTATAGTTTATATCAATCTCTTTTTTACTACCACTATCGATAAGAAGCTTATTTATTTGAAATAAACAAAACTGAATGCATTTAAGTCCTAACAGACTATTTTTAATGAGGATTAGAGCAATTTGATACGAAAGACTCTTTAATTGTACATTGATATAACGAGTTAAATCATAATCGTTAGTAATTTTCTAGAAAGGGGCATTTCTAGTTAGTCGTTTTTAGCGAAAAATTTGCTGTAATATTCCAAGCATATACCTACCTTAAATTCGTGATTTTAATTCTTCTTTTCGTTTTGGAGCTATATTGTTCACACATATATGCACTTATTCGAGGGACCTCGAGGCTATTCTTAAAGGTTTATTGACCACCACTCATCTTCATTTGGCACCTACAGTTACGGAAACCTCAGCGTTTGGTTTGGTAGAATTCTTCAGTTATTTCATTTCTTGCTAAAGAAGGGGGGATATCTGTCGGATTAATTCTTTTTTCTCGAGCCCTATAATCCAATTAAGAACGATTCCTTCTTGTAAGCGCGGACTATGAAGGCTTTAAGAACTATTTCAGCCGGTAACGACAGCCCATAAATGATTTCCACTCTTATTGTTCATTCTAATTTTCACATAATCCTAGTGGTAAAGCTGGTTTCAATAGCATTTTACGGTGTCTACCATTTCATCCTGCACTTCACGCATTTACTTCGGGACTGCACCAGGTGGGAAATCAGCTTGCCTCTATTGATCTCTTTGGTTCATTTAATATTTTCCTGGCGTTTTGCCATTCCAACGGCTTCATTTGCCCCTGACTGTCTTGTAAACGTTGGGCTTACTTTGTACTTCTGTTGAAGGCTAAACGGCTGAAGCTTCAGTGGACTGAGGTTCTACACTAACCCCCTCGATGACCTTGGGTGCAGTTTTCTCAACTACTATTTGCGTAAATATTTCATAAAAACTCGAGGCCGTGAATGACTCGGTGGACTACTTTAAGTATTGGAACAAAAATATTTCCACGACCCTCCACTTTCTGGCTCTTGTCCTCAAGTTTTAACACATTATAATTCAAGAGAAAAAAAAAACACCAGAACACGAAGCAACTGCAAAAATACAAATTTGTAGATATGTTAGTCGCTATTAGTCTATAGGTGCTACTTAAAGAATTACATTCTTTTAACAACGAGTACGTCACTTTGATTTCTATGTTCCCTAGTTTATTAGAGCCTACGTTTAATTAGTTTATATTAGTAATAATAAAATATATAATTTATTTAATAATCTCAAACCAGTAATTTAATCAAGTAACGAGGATTAAAAAATAACTTCGAACATAAACACATTGCGTTTATTATTGTAGTGATATGGACCGTGTTTCATAATAATGTGCAAGCTAATATAGTCTTGTACAATGCGACTTGTACTTTTATACTTGTTATCTCCTATCACTAACAGTCGTATCCATCATAGAACAAAACAAGTATTAATACTTTCCTTTTTAGTTTATTTACCTGGATTTATTAACTAATATTGTTAGCTTTCATTATGAAATAGGATCCTGGCAACACTGGTGTATCGCCGCCCTCATGCACCGAAGCGCGGGAAGAATACCACTGCTTTGCTTGAATAGTGGCACATCTGACAAAAAAAATATTTGTTTTATTTTGTAATGGTGCTCCAAAGTAATAACTCCGTAGACAGGGGTTTCTTTTTCTGGTGTGGTTACTCTGTAGGCTGCCCTAAAGCTAGGAGTGTTGTCGAAAAGTAACTACAGTCTGCAGTACATCAAATACAAATTTTTTTTTTCAGATATGCCACTAAAGCAGAGATATTGCTGTTGCTTTAAATTCCATAAACAGTTGAACAAATCAAGTTAATGACATAACATAACAGTTAGTGACAGTGTTTTGTGTAGTTTGATGTGCTAATTGTTCACAATTTATCTTATTTTATCGAGTTATGTTTAAGTTCTGTTATAATTTGTAAACATGAATGGACGTTGATGACATATTCATATGTTGAAGATTGTAAGTAGAAGTTGTATTAAGTTTACATGATTTGCACCGAACTAAGTGTTCACAAGAGCGATCCTGATTCTTAAAGTTCTCTAATTTGAATTTACCTATTAATACAATAATTACAACTGGTACTCAATTTTGAAATTTTTATTATATTTTATTTCTTTTCTTGTGAAAATATTTTATTGGCTGTGGGGTATCTAAAACAAAAATAACAAGAAAAATTATTTGCATTAGCATCCTTTTCTTTAATTTTATATGCCGAAAGGCCAAAAGGTTTTTTAATTTTACACTAAATATTTTATAACAAGCTCCAAGGAAATATTCGGCCATTAAAACCGATCGTCGCTATAACCAATTACGGAATATAATTCATGGATCCGGAAATATTCAACCCAATAACCCATAACACGTTTTATCCGAGTTTTAACACGCTTTATCTCACATAAAGTTTTAATGATATCATTAAATTAATTTTATATAAATATCATGAGCAAAAGATTTTTAAAATAACTTCTATTCAATTTATTCTTTATTATAATTTTGACAAAAAAAAAATTATTTTAAAAGTAAATCATTATTATAACATTCTCTAAGTATTGTCAACTGTTGAACCACCAACGAGATTACATTTTAATTTAATTTAACACTTTAGGTTTATCTCATTTTCGGATAGCTGAATCTGGAAAATGGACCATGTTTGAAATATCTGAACTCTTTCTGTATAATAATTCATTGATCATTTATTAAAACGTTTATTTGAGTAATGAGGACTATTTGATATTATTATTATATTTAAAAAAACACTAAAAGAAGAAATATTGTTAAAATGACGAAAAGAGAAGTAAGACGGCGCATGCACGGGTTCTATTGATTAAAAGGCGTGTAGGTTGAACCCAATTGTGGCTATTCTGGAAATATGCAGTCTAGATGCCAAGAAAGGCTCCCTTTAACGTAATATTCGCCTCGAGTAAGTGACAAAATAATTAAACTACTGTCAGCTTTTAATATTATCAGTAGGATGATTAGTCTTTTATATGTTAGGTGAGGATGAGAAATTCAGAGCCAGTGAATTGGATGAGCATGGACCAACTGTTAAAGGATGGCAATCTCACAGGTAATTAATATTTTAACTAATACTGTTAACCCAATCATAACCGGGGGCTGATCAAGATAAATAGAGCCCCTAATCCTTAAACATTTCGGGGTCCCTCTCAAAAAAAAAAAAAAGTTGAAACTCAAACTAATAGTTAAAGAGTGTTATTTAGTGACCATAAATTTATGAAAGTTGTTTTTTAACCATGTAATTTCCCAAATTTTGAAGTTAAGATATTTTAAAAACCCTGAACCCTTTGGCATTCGGGACCTATCTCGCCCGTTTAATCATGTATGATCGTTTTTTTTTTAATAAATTGCTAATTATTTACCTAAATATTACGTTTTATTTATTTAGTTTTGTTGTGTAATCAGATTTGAATCGTATGACTTATAATTATAATTTTTAAGTATTTTTGATTTATTGAGGCGATTCAACAATTATCTCTTCATTTGGGATCCAAAAGACCAAACCTGTTTCAAAAAATTAAAACTGAATATTAGCAATACATGTCAAACATCCCTGCTTTGCTTTAATAGTGGCAAATCCAGCAGCAAAAACATATTATTTTGTGTTTTATTTATTCTATAGGCTGTACCGTAGACTGGTTAATTTTTGACGATCCTAGCTATACTCCTATACTAGCTTTGGGAAAGTCTAATAGAATAAAGTAATAAAACCCCCGTCTACGTTAATATCCTGAGGCCGGATTTTCGTGCAATAAAAATATCCAAAATCGTGAAGTAAAAACTCAAAATGAGTATAAAGCACCCGAATCCTCCAATAATTAACTTTATTGTGTAATTTATAATATTTATACATGAAATGTTTACCCAGCCTTGTTTTAATGAAATTAAACTCGCTTAATCATGTAAAAATACATAAAACACTAATTACTCCGATTAAAAGCCTAAAACTGTAATTAATCTATAAAACTGTAAAAATCTATAATTAAAGAGCTATGAGAAAGCTAATTGTATTAAATGATTTTGTATTCCTAAAATGAAGGCTGGAATTAAATTTTTCACTTCTTGAACTTCTTAAACTAACCTCAATTTAAGTTTTAGAAGAATTATCGAAGGCACTATGTAGAAAGAATTATTTAAAAATATTCTTCTAAGCAAATTCCCTATTTAAACTCCCGTTAAATTTCACAAAGCATATTCTTCCGCTTAGCTTTTCAATTTAATGTAATATTCATGAGTAATATAAAATAATAATATAAAAAAAAATCCAAATATATTTTTTATTTATCAATTTATTTTATTTTTATTAAAAAATATAATATAATGTTTCAAATCCAAATATATTTGAATGCGTTGAGGGGTTCTCCCTAATTTTTCTGGACTCGTGAATTGTCATTTTACCGCTTTCGAGATATTTCCTTACACCATTATTTGTTTTTAGTTATTTCTCTCTCCAAGCTAAATTTTTATTTGTTCTGACTAGTTCAAGCCGAGGAATAAACATATTCATCAAAATGTCTAATATTCCATAATGAAACTCGTCTAAAATAAGTGGGTAAACTCTTTAAACTTTTAATATGATAGTGGGATATTATTTTGCACAATCTGGAAATTAAAATTCCTAATGATGCACACTGCTCTAAAATTAAGAGCACAGGCCTGTTTTATTTGACTTAAACAATAGATGTGTGTGTGTGTATATATAATTTTCTCATGAGGGTTATATAAACAATTATTGAGAAACAAATAAAGAAGCCTATAAAACAATTAATCCGAGTTGCTGATCCATTACGAATCCAAAACATTTTGATCGAATATATACTATTCTATAGTCACATTAAACATTCCTTCAATTATATGTATAAATTAAATACCAAAGTTATTCCTGAATCCGTACATACATATACAAATGAAATAAAATACTATTGAAAAGAATATTTACCAGCTTGGTTTGAAAAAATATTAATGAAACTAAAACGAACATACCCAATAGTATAGTTTAATGGTGGACAAAACCACTGATAGCTTTGCATTTTTTTTTTTTTTTTTTATGAACTATTATTCTTCATCCACAAACACCACCAAACCCCTGTCTTATATCTTGAGAAATTTCGAAAATAAGCTATAGTGTGACTGTATTCCGCCCAGCAATGATCTTTTTTACGCAATTTGTTCCGAAAATGTTTAAAACATATTTAACGATTGACGCATTTTACTATAAGATGGTTCTTGTTACATAATCTATATAGGACGACAGGAAAAGTACGGGTATTATTTCTGTAAAGATCGTAAATACAGAAAGGTATTCACTCAAAATTTGTATGTTTAATGCGTTTCAATATTTTTATTACACGTTTCAACATTTTCATTTAACGTATTCAGAAGTTTACTGCTCGAAAATCCGAGATCTAGCTATGAGCATAATGAAATAAACGAATCCAATCTGTTTGTTTTTGCATAAAGGCGTAAAACTCTTACGTCATCACAGTTTAAGTGCGAATATAATTTTATTTTTCACAAGAAGTCCCTAAAAAGATCCACACACATACCAAGCATATACTAATAGAGAAAACTTGAAACATGAATTAAACAAAACTAGGTTATTGTATATATTTTATCTTTTAACCAAGTGTAGTAATTTTTCTTTTTCATATTATTTATAATTTACGTTTATTTACTTTATAAGTTTTTAAATTTCTTTATTTTTTTATTGTGAAGGATTTTGTATAAAAAGAATATTCAAAGCATTTCCATGTGTCACGCAAAAGATACTTGCACCTTGACATGTATCATGTGTTTATTATAGCCTTATGTCATACTGTAAATAAAAATTATTTTTATTAAAACAGTGTAGATAAATTGTAGATATTACCCTTTTTTTTTCTTTTGTTTTAAATATTTATTTATTGCTATTTACAACTGTACATTATAATACATTTAGTAACTCTGATCTCGGTTAAATTGGAGTGTTACAGGCGTGTAGAGAAACTACCCATTGGCAGCACTCTAATGACGTTTTACATTAGCAGGTCTCGTGGCCATCTTCTTTTCAAGCGCCTCGAAGGATTGTCTGGAATGGAAGAGGATGCAAGGTTAGAAACTAGGGGGTTTGAGTGGTTAGGGAGTTTATAATGGAAGGAGTGATATCTGGTTCGGGCTAGATCGGTTACATAGGGAACATTAAGGTCTTTATGTATGATTCTATTTGTGACAAAGTAAGGAGCATTGAGGATTTTACGAAGGATTTTGGATTGTAAGGATTGAATACGAGAGGAATTCGAAGGTTTAGTGGAGACCCAAAGCTCAACTCCGTATGTCCAGATTGGCCTTATTACAGTCATGTAGATCAGTCTTTTGTAATATGTTGGAAGTTTAGACCGTTTGTCTAGTAAGTTCTGTAATAGTCGAAATCGACGTGCAGTTTCCTTTCTTTTCAGTCTTGTGTGAGGATTCCAGGTTAATCGTTTGTCCAAATGTAGTCCAAGGTAGCGGATCTGTTCGACAGGGGTAAGAGTAACATTATTAAATGAAACTGTAGGGCAGTCTGCAGAGATATTAACCTTAAATTTACATACCTTGTGAAATAAACCTGTGATATTTGGGTGTATGATTTACCTTGGAACAAATTACAAATGTCTGGAGTACTGATATCTCTTAGTTATTTAGCAGTACTATGGTGATATTACTTTGTTATATATAAAAAAATTAACTACCCAATTGATATTGTATGTTTAAAATTAGACAAAAAATTATTATTTGATCATTTAACAGCTTAGAAAATAAAAATAAAATATGAGACGTATCAATTATTTATAAACTGTTATCTAACGAATTAATTAATTAACTTAAACATTTTCAGGTACTGTCAATTTCCTCAAGAAATAATCTTTAGGCTTCATTATCCGATAAGCTTGACGCAGGTGCAGATCTTGGCTCATCAGTACCTTATACGTAAGTAATTTTTATTATATTATATTTTAACTATCTTTATTTTATCGCTTATTATCGTTCGTTAATCTTCTTGACAATGATTATTATTATGTTATTTTTTTAAAAACTGATTCTGAAATTTATTCCAACTGGTTCTCGCTATAATCAGAAAGGAATAAGTCCTCTCTCTATGGTTTTATAGTTTAATGTATTTGATGGGTTTTAATTTCTAAAAATTCATACCATGAAGTTACATGTTCTTTATGTTTAAAACTTGCAAATCTCACATGGTTGTGAGTTGTTAAAACAATAATTATCATATTGGAAGATCGCTAATTAACCGTGTGTATTAATTAATGGAATATGATCCGGGTGCGGTCAAATAAAACTCAAATAGTAATAACTATTTTAATTGAGCTAACGCTTCGCCCCACGTTGCAGGGCTTCGTCAGGGCTAAAAAAGAAACAAACATTTAACATAAGTAAAAAAGTAAATGGAAAATTACAGTGAAACATAAAAATTAAATAAGAAAAATAAAAGGTCATAAACAATAAGTGAAAACGGAAATAGTAACAGATAAAAAGAAGAAATATAAAATAAAGTACAAAGTGGTTTTCAAAGTTCTGCTCTGGAGCTTGATTTGCTTAGGAAATGGACGATGACCTCAATTGAATCAGTACTTAAACTGGAAATAGTGTGGTAAATTTCACAAATTCAGCTATAGGTTTTTATTTTATAACCTCGGAAAAACTAATAGTAAGCTGTTACTACATAAATCTATAACAAAATCTGGATATACCAAAGTTTTAGCTCCAAACAAAAAAAAAGGAAGATGATCGAACAATGGGAAGTTACGTACTTACGTAGCATCACCTATTTTAATGAGAAAATTTTTTGGTGATACTAGGTTTAAAAATATTAGAGTTTGTCAAAGAGTTCTTGCCAATACGCCCTAGGAGCCGAGAAAAAAAAAATATTTTACATAATTTTATACTATCGTATGCCACCTTTGCTCGACAGATATTTACTTATTTATTATTATTTTTTTCCCCTTCTCTCGTCCCTTTTTCAAATTAACTTGTTTCTTTTTACCATTAGAGGGCAATTGTTTGTTTTGTTAAGTCTAAAAATATCATTATTTTTTGTAATTAATTTTACTTTTCTCTTTTATTAAGAAGCATTATTCTTATCTATTTATTTTATCTTTTTTTTTTTGTTTAAATTATAACATTGTATATAGTTAGGGGTATCTTTTGTACGAGACTATAACCCCCCATAATCAACTGTTAAAAAAAATAAATATATATAATGTAACGGTGATATCAACAATGGAAGGCACACCAGGCCGATCTAGTATAAAATAAATAAATAAAAAAAAGATTAATTTTATAGATGAGTAAAATTAATATTCGTTTTTCACACCTCAAGATATCATTAAAAACGAATTTTGATTGTACTCCAAAAAATAAAATGTTTATACTTAAATTTTCTCCTTACTGGAGCCTTCCATTTTTTTTTTTTTTTTTTTTATGGAAATCCCAGAAAATACACTATGATGATTTCACTAATATACGCGAACCCTAGGATTAGGGAAGTCTAAAATGGACGAAATGGTACAAATTAATTAGAACCTATATAATTTAAAAGGTTTGAGAAATTTTTCTTTACTTGAAACTGCTTTTTATCCCGTATAAAAACTTTAAATCTACAAAAAATATTAGTGGGGATTTGAAGAGCGGAAATTAAGCTTTCTAACGGTTGTAGTTTCGTTGGATTTAGACAACATTATGAGGAGTAATGAATTTGTCTCGTGAACAAGTGACATCGGCAGAAGAAAAAAAAATCTTCCACCAAAAATTTTTCATTGAAATCGGTAATCCCAGGTGGCTCCCCTTGTAAGTTTGAAAGCACAAGGTTAAATACCTGACTGTTCTAACATCTCGAGAACTTAAAGAGGAAATTAAAATTCACAGATTTTTTTTTTTACAAAAGCCGGGATAAAGATCAAATTATTCCCGGTTGGTATAAGAGAAAAATTGTTCGGGACTAGATTAGAAACCTATGTAAACAAAAATATTGCATCGGAACAAGAAATGTATTATTTATTTTTTTTACTATAACATGTAATAGTTTAAAATTATTGTACTGGAAGATTGTTGATTGACCGTGTGTATCAATAAATTCCATTTATTGACAGAAACTGACAAACAAACTACTTGATTCTTACATTAACCGTGTAACTCCGGTCCCTCCTGTCCTTAACTCTCCTCAACCCACTCCACCCCTTTTTCAGTGCAGGTCCCTTCCGTATATCCCCATTCTTTCTGACAATATTCAAAAATCCTTAAGATACACTATTCCCACTCTACGTCTTGCCTTGAAGTCCCACAACAAAATTTCCCATTTTTTTTTTTTCTCAATTCCTTCTATATTGAACTAAATCGAAACTAAAAACCAACTTATGAACCGCATTTCCCAGCACTAAACCTCTATCAACTTCTGTAACCCATTTGCCTCTAAATTATCAGAACACGCTTTAAACCTGAATCATACTTTTAATTTCGAAAATCCTTCAAATCTTGCCACTGTCCCAACCGTAAATAAAAAACGTCTTATCTCGGAGTCCATTCACACAAATTTAACGGATAATTCCGTCAATCATAAAGTTGATAAAGACTATATCTCTCTCACATACCGACATATTTTGAACCTAATAAAACCCTCATTATTCTTCTTTTCTCTTCGTTCTGCATTTTAGAAGCCGAGTTTTCTGTTTTATTCTTGTTTTTCTAAATGCTCACCCCATACTTGATTTAATTATATTTTATATTTACTATCACTATTTTTTCTTTTATTTTTATGTATCTTATTTTTTAATTTATGTTCATGTGTTACCAGCGTAAGTATACTTATATTAATTACTTTATTATTAATTTTTCTATTATATAATTTACATACCTCTGTATCCCCACTGATTTGGTATATTGTCTTACTTAATCATTTATATTTATTGTATCCTATTAGTTTAACTTTATTTCTTCTTTGTTTTTCTATCCATATAAATTAAAAAATATATTTCTTCCCCCCTTCTATTGTGTATATTATCATTTACAGTTTACCTAATTTTAATATTTTTTACACTGTTTACTTTAAAATTATTTTCAAATGTGACGGACTTAACTGCCATCCCCACTCCTCCCAATACAGACGGTTCACTCTGACTTTGACTTCCGTCAAAACAGGTATAAAAAAAAAATCTATTGGTATATAATGAAATGAAAAAAATAATTTTATTCTGGGACATCCATATGTTATCATGGTTCATACATTATAATTCTTGTCTGGTAAGTATTTAAAAGTTTCCATTAGGTAAAATGAAATAATAATCAATAAATATCTGTCGAGGAAAGGTGGCATACGATAGTATAAAATTATGTAAATTTTTTTTTTCTCGGCTTCCTAGGGCGTATTGGCAAAAACCCTCAGACGAACTCTAATATTTTTAAACTTAGTGTCACCAAAAAAATTTTCCATTAAAATCGATGATCCTACGTACGTACGTAGCTTCCCATTGTTCGTTCATCTTTTTTTTTTCTTTGTTTTGTTTTTTGTTTAGAGCCAAAACTTTGGTATAGCCAGATTTGTCATAGATTTATGTAGTAACAGCTTACTATTGGTTTTTCCGGGGTTATAATATAAAAACCTATAACTGGACTTGTGCAATTTCCCACACTATTTCCGTTTTCATTTAATGTTTATAACCTTTTATTTTTCTAATTTAATTTTTATGTTTCATTGTATACCCTTGTAATTTTCCACTTTCCACTGTATCGTATCTTTTTTAGCCCTGACGAAGCCCTACAACGTGGGGCGAAACGTTGGCTCAAATAAAAATAGTTCATAATATTATTATTTGAATTCAATTTGACCGCACCCGGACCAAATTCCATTTATTAAAAAATATTATATTTTATTTCGCATACCTTGAGATTAATTATTCATAATTGTGGAACTAATAAGCGTTCACTGTCATCAATTGTACACAATAAAATTAAAATTCGAAAGACTTAAGTGATAATAAATTCAATAAACAGATAATGATTAAAGACAGTATTAAATATTAAACCAGTTATTATACAAGTTTTCATAGCAGAACATAAAGGATTCCTTTTAGTTAAAAAACAAAGCTATTTAATTTACACTCATTATCTTGTTTTGAATTTTTTCGCATTTTTACGAGGTTTTATTGGCCCCGATTTGTAGTTCTTGAGGTAAACCAACTATGATTAAGGATAAGAATGCAGACATGTACAACATATATTGAAGAAATTACCACCCATAGGATTTTCTAATTAAATAATACTCGAATCAATAATCTTTGTGTTTGGGACATAATGAAATATTTCATTTTTTTCTAATATCTTATTAATAATCTTTTTGTTCTAATTTAATCAACGGAGTGAGAAGTTTAGACATGGGGAGAGAAATCTTATTTTCTAATGTTACATAGCTTGTGTTAAAATCAAGATTATAATCTACATCATCAATATATATAATAAAATGATTTATCTTAATACTGGATGGTATAACAATAATAAAGTCATAGCAAGCCCTAAGGTTCGATGCCGATACTACTTATCACTACAGTGACCAAAGAAAGTATTTGCACACCACGTTTTTTATTAAAATGTGAATTTATGCAATAACGAAACCCTATTACTTCTAAAATAAAAAGTATATTTATAACTTAATAACTACAAATAAAATTCAAATGAAAAATTTATTTCATAAAAAAAAAAAACATTAAACTTACAAAAAATACAGAAAAAAGTATTTGTCCACCTTTCGTTTTATTACTACTTTTTAAAATTTAATATTTTGTATGAAGTCCGTTGGCATCTATTACCGCTTGTAAACGTCTCCGCATTAAGTGTACGAGGTTTTTAATTAAATCCGTGTTAATTTGTTCCCATTCTTTTTGTAAAAGATCCTTAGGGTGGTGTCTTCAGGTTATTTTGTGTTTTACACTCCCGCCTCTGTGTTTTACAGTAACTGATACGTTTTGCTTCCTGAATTCTTCACCTTTCCTTCGCCATATCGTCTTTCTGCCGTCAAAGCCAAACAAATTATATTTACTCTCATTAGAGAATAATAAATTTTCCTCAAAACTGATGGACTTGTGGATATAATCCCTAGCGAAAAAGAGCCCTTTTTGGCGATTGGTTTCACTGATATAAGGTTTCTTTCTCGGGATTCTGCAGTAAATTCCTTCAGAATTTAAAACATTTCTAATTGTTGAAGTGCTAGTATAGACCCCAGACTTCGATTCGACCATATTAGCTAGGACACCTGCACTAGCTCCTGGATTTTATATCGCCTCAATTTTTTTTTCATCCTCTCATTTACTTTCTTTGGACGTCCTTTGCGCCGGTTATTTGCAGTAGTGCCTCTTTCTTCAAATTTCATAATTACGTATCTGACGGTAGAAAAATTAATACCTAACAAATCCGCAGAATTCGCGATACCATTTTCTTTGATTTCGGAATAATATACCTTTTTCGCAAGTAGCGGCACTTAGTTCACTTGTTTTTGGCATTTGGATCGGTTAAATTAAAACAAACGTAATAGATTGAAATATTTTATAATACCGATGGAATACTCAAGCATACAAAAACGAGGAAGTAAACCAACATAGTGTGCAAATACTTTTTTTCCTTGTGTTTATATTATGTTTAAATAAATTTTTATTTTGATCAATATTTTAAATTAAATTTATAATGTTTTTAACAAGTTTTAATTGTACTTTTTACTAACGAACCTGAAACTATTTTATTATTATTTAGATTCATTATATACAGAAAAGACAAGGTGTGCAAATATTTTCTTCGGTCACTGTACATTTATCCAGTGACCAGTAGTATCAATCTATTCAAATCTTTGAGATCACTCTTGACGCAATCCACCCACCTACAATTTAACAGCGGGTGTTTACCCGTTGGTTCAGTGTGAATTATAGTTACCGGCTGCAGTTTCCTCAATTAGGCGTTGTGTTCTCCGGTTAACTCATCCTTCATATGACGTAGGATTAAACGCCCTACAAGGGGGGAGCAGGCCTCAGCCCATTACAAGGGGGCAGCAGGCCTCAGCCCATTACAAGGGGGGAGTAGGTCTCAGCCCATTACAAGGAGGGAGCAGGTCTCAGCCCATTACAAGGGGGGAGCAGATCTCAGCCCATT
>NW_027110473.1:59619-92038 GCF_000696795.3 Halyomorpha halys
TCAGCCCATTACAAGGAGGGAGCAGGTCTCAGCCCATTACAAGGGGGGAGCAGATCTCAGCCCATTACACACATACATACATATATATTTTCAGTTTTGAAACGTTGGGTACAAAAAAATATCTAATTCCGCATTCCAAAACATACCCCCGCCATTTTATTTCTGTTCAATCATTACATTTTAAATTTTTATTACCTATATTCACAATAAATTATGGAAATGTAATGACTAAATTTAATTCGTTAACAACAAGGTATACCAGTCGCTCGCACAATGAAAATATAAGGCAGTTTTGTACTTATCCCTGATGATCTTTTGGACGTTTCTAACTTTCCCTGTCATAACCTCCTAATTATAGCAAATTTCGAGAATGAAACCGTCTATGAAATAAGTTCACTATTATCTTCCTTTTTTTTTCCTGTGGTCCCAAAAATCTAGCCCCTCGTCTAGGGAAGCCGCGCTTCCCCCCCCCCCGCTTCTCTCTAACTACGTGTATGTAATTGTCTGAAGATATTTAGATTCTTCAATTTAACCTAAAGATTATGAAATTATGTTTTCGATGACAAAAACTGGGTAACCGAACGTGACTTGTCACTAGTTAAAATATTTCCTTGGGGTGTATCTCTTTAGAATATTCAAAACTAAAAAAGACTCCTTATATCCTCGGTTTGGTAACCCTGTGTTCCTTTACCCACCCTTTAAATACGAGATCCAAACCCTCAAACATTCTCATACCTTCTCATAAAATAGTTTCCTTAAAAAAAATCTTTATAATCCATTATAGCGCCACCTCGTTCAGGAATTCTCTTCCCTTATCCGTCCGTAAAACCCCTCCATTAACCGCATTTAAACATGAATTATTTCTCATACTTGGCAAACTGTGAATATATCAATTGTTGAACTCGATCCGTTAGCAAGGTTTAGTTAACAGTCGGGAGGTTATCTGCTAGCCATTGTTTTGGTGTTATGTTGTGTGTTGTTTATTCTCATTACAGTAAGAACGTTTTATGTTATATGACCGTAATAAATAAAACAGTAAAAACATTTTATTTGTGTCCACTACTCTTGCGTTTAAAACAACTCCTATACTATCTTCCTCAAATTTGTAAAAATGAAACAGAATGTATGATACAGATATCTGTTTTTTTTAATTTATTTAATATATCTTCTTTATTAATTTATTACAATATCGAATTGTTAACTATTTATTGTGTCCTTTATGTTTTGAGTATTTAAAAATATCAAGCCTAAAAGCGGTACGTTTGTTTTTATTTTTTAATTTAATTATTTTTTTTTTAATTTAATTTTTTATATGACTATTTTTATTATTTTTATAGTGCTATTACTTAGGAATTAAACCATTTTATGCCAGAGAAGTGGCACACATATTAGGGGACTAAATGTCCCAGAATAAAATTATTCTTTATTTCATTTCATTTCAGTTATTCGAAATTTATTAACAAAAGAACAAGACCCCCTAAGAATTATCCATTCATGCTTAAAAAAAAATATCGATTTCGAAGCCTTATCTATTAATTATTAATTCATTACCATTAAGGATTTAAATATTACTTTTGATGAACAAGACTTACCTGTAACCTATGATGAAAATTTTGAAATATTAAAAACATTCCTGGGATTAAAAAGAACACTATGTAACAAAAATATAACTCAAATAACTCCAAAATGAGGGTTCAAACCCCAATTTGTTCGTGCCGTAGATAAGAGCATAGCCACCATAGCCCGTTGAAGCTGAGTGTTTTGAGGCGTTGCCTTAGCAACCTCGAATCTGTTGTCGAAGCAACCCGTGGTATTACTTTTCTTCTACATTTAGATCAAGTTTTAATTCACAGCAAATAGGTTATCCAAAAAGTTTTGGCCCCAATTGGACTACTAAGCGAGGAAGAATAAGAAGCAAAACAAAGGATTCATGGCCAAAAATCCATAAAATTATTTCGAGACGGTTCAATCGACAAAATATTTTTCTTACCTGTCTTCTAATATCAGATCTTCTTAATTGTAATATGAGGATACGCTGGACTTTTATAACTAATTATAAATTCTAAAATAAATATTTTTCTACAAAAAACTGATATTTTATCTATCGTTGTATGCGTATTCGGAATAAGCTGAATATGATCATTGATAATAAACATATGTTTTTGCCACGATAAAAGAGGAAGGTGACACTTAAGATATAATAGAAATTTTAAAAAACTTCTTTTATGTCGCCACGAAATTTACTTCACCATTCGAATCAGCACTTCAAAGTACATAGAAATAATCCTTATTGAAATTAATATAGGAGAATTTCTGGGTTAAAAAGTCATTTCCAGGGAATTGGTAGTTTTATATCAAACTGCAGGTCTACAAAAGTATTCTGAAACTGGCACTGCACTACTGGGTGCCACAGGTGCGACTTCATACTTCGGAAAGATGGTGAAGGCAACAGCGTGGAACAAGAAGGAACCACCAACTATACAAGCCCTGCTAGATCTCCCAGAATATATCAGGAGTACTTTAAATTTCTGGACTGGTTAAACTTTCGGACTAATCCCCTTTTTTAAACACTGGTACCCTGCCACCTATGCAATGGAAGTAAACGATATATTTAAAATGGATTTGAATAAAGGAAAATTTTTTTTTATTTATTTAATGTCATTTACAACTGTACAATAATAAATACAATAAGTAAATATATTGTATGTTTCATATACACCTGAAAATCTTGGGAAGGAACCACCCATTGGTGGTACTTCAAGCATTAATCTAAATTAAAAGGCCCCGGGCCATCTTCTTTTCAGACGCCTCAGAGGATTATCAGGGATTGTTAAGGATGAGAGATTAAAAATTAATGGGTTAAGATGGGTAAGGAGTTTGGAATGAAAAGACGCATATCTGTTTTGGGCCAAATCTGCAACGAATGGGATGTGTAAGGTCTTTGTGAATGAGTTTATTTGTAACGTAATAAGGAGTATCAAGGATTTTACGTAGGATTTTGGATTGTAAGGATTGGATGTGGGAGGAATTCGATAGTTTGGTAGAGCCCCAGAGCTCAATTCCATATGTCCAAATTGGTCTGATTATCTTAGTGTATACTAATTTTTTGTAGTGAATGGGAAGTTTAGAGCGTTTGTCAAATAAGTGTTGTAGCAATCGGGATCTACGAGTAGTTTCTTGTCGTTTCAGTCATGTACTGTGGATTCCAAGTAAGTCTCTTGTCAAGATGGAGTCCTAAGTATCGAATCTGTTCAACAGGCGTTAGTGGAGTATTTAGAAGGGATACTGTAGGACAGGAGGGTAGAGGTTTACGACAGAGAGTAAAGATAATCTGATGGGATTTGTCAGGATTTATTTTGATTCTCCAGTTTTGACACCATTCTTCAATAGATGTTATGTGTGTCTGTAGTGTTTGTGATGCATTAGTTTGGGTTGTTGTTTACAGACAGTATACATGTGTCATCAGCGTATGTTGTTAGGACTGTGTTAGGGTGGGTTTGGATGTCAACTGTATAAACCGTATAAAGAATGGGACCTAAGATACTACCTTGAGGAACACCGGCGGACTGAGAAAAGAGAGATGAGTAGGCTAGGTTATGATTTGTTTTAAAGGTTCTATCAGAGAGGTAGTAGTGGATTAAAAGGAAATATGTAGGGGGAAGGAATTGAGGAAGTTTATAGAGCAGACCTGGATGCCAGACTCGATCAAAAGCTTGTTCAACATCGAGGAAGACTCCTGTGCAGTACATTCCGCGTTCCAATGTGGAAGATATGACATCAACCACTCGATGACACTGTTGTATGGTAGAATGGGATGTTCTAAATCCAAACTGGTGGTCAGGAATGACATGATATGAGTCAAGGATTGGACAGAGGCGTTTTAATAAGAGTTTTTCTAGGATTTTGCCCATAATGGGCAGGAGTAAAATAGGACGGTAGGAAGATGGATAAAGAAAACTTTAATTTAATAATGGATAAATGCTTCAGCAGTTAAATGAAGTTGGTTTAGTAGTAGAATCATTGTAGAGCATACCAAGGGGGTCAAAGTAAGTCAGCAAATTTCCACCTTTTTTGGAAGGGACCATATAGGGCGTCTGTAGCCGAGTTAAAGCGCCATTTTTAACTGGCTTGTGATTGCAGCGGTGCCGGTTCAAATTTGGCCTGGGGATCGACTTTTATTTCTGAGGGCGGTCCCACAAAAAATTGATCCCTCTCCTCAGCATGGTTAGAATAGGGTGGTACCCTGTAGATAACACTCCTGCATGTCAGAAATGACCTAGAAAGGGGTAAAAAAAAATTATTAACCTTAGTAAATATACTACAAAATAGAATATTGTGAACGGGATGTTTTACCGTATTGGTTAATCAAAATTTACCTTATTTGGCAATTTTAATGGACAGACAAACTAACGGATTAAGCCAAAACAGTAACTATGTACATAATTACAAGAAATAGGAAAGATGAGAGGGGTTAAAGAAGTAATGTCTGGTTTCCCCCTTGTGGACTGCACTCCATTGGTACGATGACTGTTTTATTAATTTCTCCAACACTAAGTTGTTCTTTTCTTTGTTATATTAAACGTAGGTTCCATTATTTAAGACCTAGATCTCAAGTAATATTAATCTTAAGAGAATATTTGTCATTACACAACCAATGGTGCCATTCCTGTGACAATGGAATTGAAGATAGACTCTTCTTATTCTAAATATATAATGACGTGAAGGCCGTGCGGGTGGGATCGTAGACCACCTGGTCCGGAACATTGTGGGTTCGATTCCTACCTGGGGCAGTTAATATTTATTTCTCGGCTTCCTGAAAAATAAATCTTGATACTCTCACCTTGGCCGCCGGGGTTTGGAAAAAAGGACCTAGTGACCCACTTACCAGACTAGTTTTTCCCACTAGGTACAGCTACCAATACCAATATTCTAAATATATTAGTGAAATTTTTAATGATTAATACAAGATTATATACTACTGGATTTTTATAATTGGGGTAAATAGGAAATCCTGATCTAGCATAATAAATTAGATAGAAAGCAACAATAAAAGTGTACCTGATGACGTTGTGTTTGCCCTGAAACGTTGTCATTTAAGAGTGATATTTAACTAAAGGAATTTGCATATATAAGATATTTTTTCACTACAGCTAACTAAATATTAGTAAAAATCTTCCAGTAATTTCAGAACATCCAATTTTTTTTTTGCATTTTTCAATTAACAAATAATGAAGGCGAAATAAAACTTTCCAATTTATATTGCGTTAATTTTTAGTTATCTAGGGCTTAATTTATAAATTTAAGGATTAATATATAAAAAAAAAATAAAATAAAAAACTAAGATCAAAGATTAGACAAACAAATGATATGTTAACAAATTTACTATAGAACATTTCAAGAATGTAATGAATAGTAAATATAAATATTTTACTTAATACGAAGCTAGAGTTTCATATTGTCATTAATGTATTTATAGCAAGGAAACTGGAGCTATGGCTGGGCCCCGAGGAACACGAAGAGACAGAAGACGTTTCCGATCTAAACTTCGGGTATATCGGGTACATAACTCTCAGTGACAACAAAAAATCCAGCTACAAGTCAAGGGAACTCAAATCTATATCTGTTCCTGATTGCAAGCCTACAACATATGTAAAGCTTATGCTCGAATCTAACCATGAAAATGCTCACAACAAATATAATCAGGTATTTATTCCATGTATATGTGTGTTTGCCTGTCTTGTTATTAATTGATATTTTCGGATTAAGATTTTAACCTGCTCCCAACAGTTTAACACAAAATCACCATATATTAATTCTTCTGGTCCCATTTAATCTTCGTCTGCTTAACTGATAATGTGTTCCAAAGCCTCTGTAGAGAATTAATTTCTCTTATTATCAGTATCCCTTCAGATTTTGATGATTTTCTTCTGGAGTAGTTTACAATAATGAAAACATCTTGAATATCTGCCCATTTTTTTTTGGAAGGTAATTTTTTTTTTTACTGGCATCTACCATTTAGAGTACTTCTTTTACAACCTCAGCCAGGAAAATACCATTTAGACTCCTATAAAATATTATATAACTTTTTTTTACACTCTACCTTGTCATTTATGAAATACCGGAGGGGGGGGGGAGAGAAGGGGTTTATCCAATAGATAACTAAAATATTCTAACCTGAGTGGGAAAGCCGAGTTTCCCCTACGTGGGACCGCCACGAAATAGAAGTTAATCCACCCGAACCGGCGCCGCTACAGTTTCCATGTTGCTAAGGTGACGATTACAATGGCCTCGACACTTAAAGGCCCCTCACACTGAACATTTTGCACAAAAAAAACGAAATATTTGTCAGTGTGAGGAGAAATATTGCGCAAAAAAAAGGTATCAAAATTTTACTTGTTCATAAGTTTTCAGAAATATTCAAAAATGTTTGCGGACCCGATAAAACTTTGTAGAAGAGAGCTCAGTGTGAGGGGGCTGACAAAATATTGCTCAAAATTTCTCCAATCTGTCGAAAGCTTTTGCCGCGTGCACCATGATAAATTGTAGGCTCCCGGCTCAGTTCTCGAAGTAGGTTACTACTCGAAGAGTCGGTCGATTCTTCAACCAATTCCTAACTTAATTGTTTCCTTCTTATTATTATTATTCTCTATTAACGCTGCTCACAATACAACTATAATATTTGTTATCTCCGGGTCAGTCCTGGGTAAAGCGACATAGGCAGCTTTAGCTGAGCACAACGCGAGGCACCCTTCAATCACGAAAGGTTTAATCAACACTGAAATTTTGTGTAGTGTGATGGGTTCACGACCACTCAATATTTTGAACAAAAGTTTGAGCGACCTTTTTCCAGTGTGAGGGGTCCATGACCATTCAATATTTTGCACAAAATGTTGAGACATTTGTTGCCATTCTGATGTATATTTTTTTTTAAGCGAGGAGTCCTCGACCATTCAATATTTTGCACAAAATTTTGAGTGACTTTTGCCGGTGTTTATATAACTATCACATTAATATACTGTTTCTAGATTTGGAGAAGCCCTTTGTTACTTGTTCTTTGTCCTTACCCTGAAATCCCTCCTCTAGTGCTAATATGCCAGCTTCTATCCGTAGTTTAACAGTAACTTTAGAGAGTAGTTGTAGAGTAGTCAAAGTACATTCCAGAAAACAAGTTGTATATACAATTGATCACTACTACCAGATATTAAAGCAACTTAGACTGTGATTTAAAATATGTGACGTCTGAACACAGAGATGAATATATTCGGGACTCAATTTTAAATGGCTTAAATTCTACACACATTTGACAACGCCTTTCGGAAAACAAATAATTAAATTTAATTGATGCTATCAGACAGGCCCTGGATATGGCTTAAGAAAACGCTGAAAGTTACCTATCTTCTAAATATGTTTGTATAGTCAATCCGTCCGAACAGCCTAATTCGGCTCCTAAATGTTCCAACAATCCTGAAAGTGTTCTGGACGACCACAATATCATTTCAGCTCTTCAAAAAAAAAAGGAAAATGCTGCTTCTATGGTAGAAATAAACATTCACGATCCTATTGCAATATTGTAGTGTAATTGATATAAAAAAATGATGATACTCCAGAAACGTCAGCGGCTCTTCTCAGCGTTACTGGCCCATCGCTTTGGGATATCAAGAAAGCCAATGTTCTTGCTACTGTTAATCTTATATCTGCACAGTGTCTTATCGATACAGGAAGTTCGATAAGTTTTGTTGATAAGGAGTTTACAAAAAGAAACAAAATTAAATTGTATCTTGAAACTGCCCAAGATTGGCATCAACAACTTTAACCTCAAGAATAAAAGGTTACGTAATCGCAAATCTTGTTATTCAAACTCACTCATACTTTAACTTCAAATGCGCTGTTCTTGAGGACCTAAGTGCTGACATTTTAGTCAGCCACGATCTGCTAAAGCTGCATACTAATTTCGTGATAGATTTTGGAGGCAAGAAGCGTTCACTATCAATTTGTTCTCCACCTTCACCAAAGTGAAACCACCGCGTCTGATCCAAAATTTGGATCCTGCTTGCAAAACAATAGCTACGAAGTCCAGGCGACATTCTGATACCGACATTGAGTTTATAAAAATGAAATCAACAGAATGATTACAGAAGGGATCATTGAAGAAAGTGTGTCGCTCTGAAGAGCCCAGGTGCTTGTGGAAAATGAATTAAAACAAAAAACGCCTTGTCATCGATTTTTCACAGGCAATAAATAAATTTACAGGATTAGACGCTTATCCTCTTCCATCTATTGATGAGTTAATCAGAAAAGTGGCAATGAACAAAATATTTAGTACAATGGATTTACGTAGTGCGTATCACTAATTACCTCTTTTAGATGAAGAGAAACCATACACTTGTGGTCGTTTGTACCAGTTCAATAGAGTACCTTTTAGAGTTACAAATAGTGTCACATGCTTTCAAAAAGCAATAGATATAATTATACCAAATGAGAAATTATCTAGCACTTTTGAGATTATATTTTCATATTGACAATGTCATTTGCGGAAAACAGAAACTGAACATAGCACCAATGTAGACAAATTTAAATAAAAACCAAATGTAAATTCCACCAAACCAACATTCCATTGCTGGGACATCTTGCTTGTACCACACTGAACGATTCGACCGGATCTCGACCGCCTTAAACCACTTTTGAGGTACAAAAGCGATTGCCAGAGAACACAAACTCATTAAAACGAGCTTTAGGATCATTTGCTCATTATTCAAAGTGGTTGCCCCGATTTTTAGATAAAATAAAAAAATTTAGTTCTACCTTTCCTTTAACTTCGGAAGCGGCTAACGATTTTGCCACGATAAAGAAAGACATATCAGATGCTATTATTTTGACCATATCGTAGGAACTTCCCTTAATAGTAGAAATTGATGTCTCTTATGTTGCCTTGGCCGCCACATTGAGTCAAGATGCTTTTGCCTTTTTCTCAAGAACACTTTCAAAAACAGATGGATATCACTCACCTATTCAGAAAGAAGCTGCTGCGGTGGTTGAATGCTTAAAGAAATGGAAATATCACCTTATTGGGCGACCTTTTCAACTCATAACTGATCAAAAGGCACTCACATTTATATTCAACTGGAAACACTCAGTAAAATATAAATATGAAAAGATAATGCACTTGCGCTTAGAAATGGCTCCCTTCAAATTTGATATAATTTATCGTCCAAGCAAAGAGAATATCAAGGCTGATACTCTCTTAAGGATCTGCGGTGCAACCAATGAACACAAATTATTTGATCTCCATCGGGCTCTTTGCCACCCTGGAGTCACGAGAATGTATCACTAGGTAAGGAGTAAAAATCTACCTTACAGCCTTGACGAAGTAAGAAGTTTATCTTCTACCTGTACGGTGTATGCAGAGATTAAACTAAAGAAAAATAACTTAAAGATTTTATCGTTCCGACAATTAGCTCATTAATGCTACCTCTCCTACAGAACGCTTAAGCATAGATTTTAAGGGTCCTCTACCAAGTAGAAAAGATAATCGCTACCTTTTAGTCGTAATTGGTCAGTATTCTCGTTTTCCATTTGCGTTTTCTTGTAAAGAAGCTTTTCCACAGTAATTTAAAGCCTTTCACAATTGTTTTCGGATTCCCTACATTCTGACAGAGGATAATCTTTTATGTCGCGGGGACTTACCACATTCTTGCACTCGTGTGAGATACCTACGAGTCGGGCAACCCCATATAATCCACAGGGCAATTCTTATGTAGAGAGATTCAATGGTACGCTGTGGGGGACGATTTTACTAGCCTTTAAATCAAGAAAACTGGAAACAAGAAAATGTGAAGAAGTACTTGTGGAATCCCTTCATGCAATAAGGTCTCTCTTGAGTACATCGACGAACTGCACACCGTATGAAAGATTTTTAAACACCCACGCAGAACCATCAATGAGGATACCCTACCTTCTTGGTTACTTAATCAGTTTTAACGGGTTTTAACACTTAAACAGGTCCTGGTTTTGCTATTCAAGCTAGTATGAGTCAGTAAATACGATGACTTAGTGGAAAAGTGGAACTAATTGAAGCAAATCCCCAATATGTCTTATTAAAGGTGACGGACGGGAGTGCACGGTATCTTTAAGACATCTTGCACTTCCTGCCGGAGAGGTCAGGTGAAAGATTGATCTCTGAAGAAAATCTACTAAAGAAGAATCATCTGAGTTACCTGCTCAAAACCGTAAATCTATTCTAAATCAAATGGATGCTCCGCTTGATGCTCCTAATTTGGAAAAAAATTGCCTGAGTTACTTGCTGAAAAGGGTAAAGTTACTCAAAGTCAAGAGGATACACCGACATCAAATTTGAAAAATTCACAGGACGGACCAGAGACCAGCAGGCGGAGGAGAGTTGTAAAAAAGCCATCATATTTAAGAGACTTTGTTATATTAAATCAGTTATATGTTATATAAATGGAGGGGGGAAATGTGATCTATATATTTATATGATTAAATAATTATGATCAAGTAACCTGGTGATCAAGCAACCATATGATCACCTGATTTAATAACCTAATTATAATTAATGTTATTGTAATCATGCTGTGTTTTACTAAATAAAAGCTCACTAAGTTTATCATACTTTCATTACAATTTTTACTATCTTATCCTTCTCTAATAAAATAAATATAATATTGTACCGTAAATATTTGAAGTAGTATTTTTGTTTTGTTTTTATTAATTTTCTTCTTTTTTTAAAATTGTATTACCATATATATGAATATATTATAATTACTTATATTAAGTTGAAATTAAATATAGCACTCTACACTGCCCAACAAAAATTATATACACAAATAATTCTAAAGGAACTACTTTCCTGAATATTAAAACTTTTTTTCAGTTCATTTTTCAATACGTCATATATCAGATGCGATGAAAAAGTATTGAACAATTCACTAATACCAGGTAGCAGTTTTGTTACGTACAATATTTATATTAGACTTAGAAATAATATATCAAGTAATTACTTTATGTATTTTTTTCTTTGTATTTACACGCTTTACAACATATTTTGATTCAAAATAGTTCGATCCTGAATAAGTAACCAGTTGTAGTAGCCGCCACTCAGCAAGAACGTTCTGGTCTCGAGTATTTATCGTATAATGTGACAGTGATGCAGCGAAGTTTGAGTTTCTATTTGCTGTGCAACTAAATTTTCTATGGATAAGAAGAAGTCTTGAAATTACCCCGGGGTAGCAGTCAGCACAGTTGAACATTATTTATGACGGGAATGCTGGAGAGTTATCGTCCTCTGCAATGTACTATGGTATCATTTGATAATCATTTTATAAAATTATCATTTCACTTGACCATAATTTTTCTTGTTATCTAGCATCAGTCGCCTTGATGAAGGCCTGAAATTCTGGCCGAAACGTTAGTGCTAATTAAATAATTTTTACTTATTTGCGTTCTTCATTGATCTCACCCCCAACAGTCTTTTCATATAATATCCACAGTCAACATCTAACGCATCATCATAAAATCTATGGGAATGGATAAAAATGATACTGGACTATTTGTACACTTGTCTTCAAATAAGTGTCGAACATTAGGCAAAATCCGACCTACCGTTTTTTAAATACAGGTTTATCATTTATATTATATGTATACTTATTTTAATGTGAAGTGATCAATAGGACTCCCCTCTCCGTCCATCAAGGCTTATTTGCTGATGCATAAGTAATGATATTATTATTATTATTGTATTTTAGATTGGTTTGAAATGAGAGCTAAATATAAATTATTGATACAGGTGAGCTTAGTCGCGGTCCAGTTACTTGGTGAATGCAAAACTGGACTCAAGGAACCTTCACCTTTCGACGATCTTTCATTTGAAATGTATGTAGATAAGGAAGTATCAAACATTATTCGACAGATGGAAGCTAAAAAAGAAGAGGCAGTCAAAGGTGAGTGTACCGTAGTATTCGAATCCTTTTTATATAAATGATTGACCGTAAGATGGTTAGAACTCCGGTAACGAAGCACAAAAATGGGTTTCAACTATTTATTGATTGCTAACGTTTCGACATATATGAAACTCAGCGTTAACACTTAAAGCACTTTTAAAAAAAACTTTATTGGTATGATATAAACAAGAATGTTTACATAACAAGTGCTACTGAGCTAATGACACGTACTTCAATGCTAACTAGTTAATATAAGTAACTTTTTAGTTTTCCATAATACCGCGATGATATGACTTACCGGTGTGGTAATTTTCAATAAGTTCAAGTTGTTCCGCTTTATCAATTATGATTTAACTAAACTATTAACTTAGTTTTATATCTTTTAATTCTAACGGTTGGGCATTTAGCTTCAATTAAATCTGAAATATTCCCTCATTATCATCTCTAACTCTTTCCACGTTGGGTTCGCAGTAAATGCCATTAAGTTCCATTTGGCTTAATGATTTCTAGCAATTTTAGTTTTAAGTCGTTTTTCCATGGATTAGCCGTTTCTATCTTATACCGAAATTTACCAAAAGGTTTTTCAATTTGTAATTCTTCATTACCATGGGTTATAAAAATTTGATACTTTTCCACATTAGCCGGTCGGTTACTATAAGATTTGATTATTACTACTGTCCTGGGAGTGTTGAGAGGCAAGGCTTTCTGCGTCATTGAGAACTTAGTGTTCTCGGGCTTCAGGTAACGCGTTTTCTTAATCGTTAATTAATTTATGATATTCCTAAGCGTTGGGAGAGAGTAATAGCTCATCATTGTTGATCAGATTTTCAATATCAACATCTATATCTTCAACGCCATTAAGTTCATTAATGTTTGTATTATTTTCGATTTTAACTCTGCTTAGTGGTTCCCCGACTTGATTTGTCCTGCCTTCTACGTATTTAATGTCAAAACTAAATTCATTTAATAAAAAGATCCATTTCATTATGCGGGTATTATTATTTTTCATGGAAAATATCCAAAGGAGAGGTTTGTGGGCAGTTTGTATAGAAAATGCTGGCCATATAAATAAGGTTTAAAATGTTTACAGGCGTAAACCATTGCAATAATTGTTTTTCTATTGTGTAATATCGAGATTCAGTACTGGATAAAGTTTTAGAAGCAAAGGCTATAGGGTGATCTCTGCCTTCAAAGATTTGGGAAAGTACTGCGCCAACTGCGATATTACTGGCGTCAGTTGTTAAAATCGTGGGTTTAATAAAAATTAGGGTAAATTAATATAGGAGAATTAAGAAGTTGAGATTTTAGATTATGAAAAGCTTCACTATAACATTCAGAATTTATTGTGTTTATCCGGTTTATGTAAGAACAAAGTTAATGGTTGAGCTATACAGGCATAGTTCTGAATAAATTTTCGATAATAGCTAGTTAGGTTGAGTAACTGCATAATTTCTTTTTCTGATCTGGGGAGAGGAAATTGTTCAATAACTTCAAGATTGCGAGGGTCGGTTCTGATTCCGTCAGGTGTTAATATGTAACCTAAAAATGGTAATTCCGAATGAAAAAATTCGGTTTTGTTTAGTTGAATTGATAAATTATTTTGATGCTATTTAGAAAGTACGTTATGTAAGTGCCGAAAATGGCCTTCCTTTGATTTTGAAAATACTATTATGTCATCAATATAAACTAGTCCATTTGATGTATTAGCTAACAAATAATTCATCGCTTGTTGAAAAGTATGGTATCCTGTGTCTGACAGGACGCGTTTTAGCGATAGAATTTTCGTCCATTTCAATTTGATGGAACCCTGAAGCTAAATCAATGATTACGAAAAATTTTGAGCCGTTAAGTTGGTTTAAAAGATCTCCAATATTTGAAATTTATCTGGTATGGTTTCTGAATATAATTTTCTGCAGTTAATGACGATTCGGATTTTACTTTTACCGCTTGCGTCGGGTATTTTTGGTACCACCCATATTGGGCTATTGTACAGTGAGTTACTTTCCCGTGTATTATTTAAAAATGTTTTTATTTCTTGATTTACATAATCTTTAAATTGCTGGGGGTATCTATAATTTCGTGTGTAATAGGTCTGTCAGTTTTTACAGGGATCGAATGTTTTAGTAAGTTTGTTTCCCTTTATTTACCATCTTCTGTTTTTATAATTCGCGGATATTTCTTAAGTGAGTTACTAATTCTTGGTCTTAGTTATTTAAATGGGATACTCTAATTAATTATTTTATATTTAATTCATTTTCTATACTCGTGGTAGGACTCTTTCCCGAGTCACAACATTCAATAGTTATTCCATCCTCTCTCCTACAATTCCTACTTATTAGCCTATATCCCTTAAAAAACGTTCCGATATCCTTGATACATTTGTTACTTCCCATATACCCACCTCACAATCCACAATTCAATCTTTAAATGACATCTCTTCAGATCATATCCCGGTTCTACTCCACATCCATTAAAATCCTATTCCTAGACCCTCTCCCCCTTCACTGGTTACAGGACAGGTGAACTGGAAAATTTTTTCGGACTGATCTGGAAAACGTACTTGACTTAAAAATTCCATTAACAACAAAAGAACAGATCGACTCTGCTATCGAAATACTCTCTAGACCGATAAGAACTACTAACACTAGTAATACAATATAAACATAAAAAAACTCAAATGTTCGGCGAACACCTCTTTAAAACTTTTAACTCCCATCCTGATATCCTTAATCCAACCCATATTGACTATGTTGAAGCAGAGATTACAATTCCACTCCAAATGACCCTTCCTCCTAAAGCCTTTCATCCCTCAGAAATAATGGACATCATCCACCAATTACCTTCTAAAAAGTTCCTGGCCACGATCTTATCACAGCACATATTCTGAAACAGCTCCCTCGTAAAGCCATCCTATTCCTTACTTATATTTATAATGCTACCCACCGATCCACCTATTTCTCCAACCCTTGAAAAATGTCTATAATAAAAATGTTTCCCAAACCCTTCAAGCCACTTGAATATCAATTTTCCTACCGTCCTATTTCATTAATGCCCATTATGGGCAAAGTCCTAGAAAAACTTATTAAAACGCCTCTATCCAATCCTTGACTCATATCATGTTATTCCTGACCATCAGTTTGGATTTAGAACAACCATTATACCATTATAACAGTGTCATCGATTGGTTGATATAATATCTTCCTCATTGGAACGCGGAATGTACTCCACGGGAGTCTTCCTCGATGTTGAACAAGCTTTTGATCGAGTCTGGCATCCAGGTCTAGTCTATAAGCTTCCTCAATTCCTTCCCCCTTCATATTTCCTTTTAATCCGCTCCTACCTCTCTGATAGAACCTTTAAAACAAATCATAACCTAGCCTACTCATCTCTCTTTTCTCAGTCCGCCGGTGTTCCTCAAGGAAGTATCTTAGGTCCCATTCTTTATACGGTTTATACAGCTGACATCCCAACCCACCCTAACACAGTCCTAACATACGCTGATGACACATGTATACTGTCTGTAAGCAACGACCCAACTAATGCATCACAAACACTACAGACACACAACGTCCATTGAAGAATGGTGTTAAAACTGGAGAATCAAAATAAATCCTGTCAAACCCCACCAGATCACCTTTACTCTCCGTCGTAAACCTCTACCCTCCTGTTCTACTGTTCTACAGTGTCCTTTCTAAATATTCCACTAACGCCTGTTGAACAGATTCGATACTTAGGACTCCATCTTGACAAGAGACTTGAATCCACATACAAGACTGAAACGACAAGAAACTGCTCGTAGATTTCGATTGCTACAAACGCTCTAAACATCCCATTCGCTACAGAAAATTAGTATACACTACGATAATTAGACTAATTTGGACATATGGATTCGAGCTCTGGGGCTCCACCAAACTATCAAATTCCTCCCGCATCCAATCCTTATAATCCAAAATCCTACATAAAATTTTATCTTTCATTTGTTTAACAATATCACATTTTGTTTTTTTTGCCATTGCCTATTATATTTTCATTATTATCCGTTTATTGGTCTAATTTGATTATTTTTCCATTATGAATGCATACATTTTTTATAATAAGGTTGTGGTGCTAAGATTATTAACGTCTTCAGCGGCAATAGTTGACGTTAGCAAAGAGATTGTTTGAAATGGGTTTGCCACTGTCGAAATTATTATCAACATTTTTATTTCTCTTGTATATTTCTTTCAAATCTATTTTTATTTATAATTCGTTTAATGTTTCATTATTTTTCATTTGTTTTAGTGGCAAATCCATTTGAAATCTCTCGGCATATGATCAATTACTAACAAATAATTAATAATGAAGAACTTGTTTTTTGGTTATCAAAAAAAACTGAATGTTTTTGTTTATAATAATTGTGAACGTGTTGTTTTAATTTCATGTATGAACATTGTTGTTTAGATAATAAAGACCTAAAGATTCATCTTTATTATAATACAATAGGAACAGACAGTAAAATGTCGTCGTTTTCCTCTAGATTCATTTTTGTATCTATAGCTCGTATGATTCCTGCACCGAGTAATAGGTACAAAAATCATTAAAGTCAAACATTTTACACCTAATCAATGATTCATAGTCTAACCCTAGTCTGGGCGCGAGATCTACGGATATCGCTCTGTGTCTGTATGTATTTTGACAATAAATTCTTTCGGAAATATTTTAGTTCCATCGGGTACAGAACTTGGATTTATGTAGCGAACTTGCAAAGCCATATCCACGAGCCATTGTTGTCCCAATAAGTCAGAACATAGTAATAATTCTTCCGAAATATTTAAACCGGTTCCGGTTCTCTTAACCCTAAAAAATGTTCAAATTTTTCCTCTAGATTTTCGAGTCTTGCTTTTAATTCAATATTTACCACTTCTAAGTGGTGTACCTCGTTACTGCGAACAGTTCACATTGACATTGTGTTTTGAGAATTCGGGTAAAAAGGTTTTGATGGGAAAGGTTCCCGAAGTTTATCATTTCCCCGCCTACTATTGTAATTTGTAATTAGCTATGTTTTGGAAGATTATTAGATGACCGTATATAATTGGTTGTAGGAAAATGGTCCAAAAGTGACGAAAAGTACAAATTAGTAGAAAAACTATTTATTAGTAACTAACCTTTTGACTCATTTTGCAGGGCTCTATCATAATGAAACAACCTAGATTCAGCCAGATGAAGCCCTACAAAGTGGGGCTATGACATTGCTTACTAATAAATAGTTTATTCTGCTAGTTTGACCACAACCTGGAACATCTTCCTACAACTAAATATGTGTGACTAGTTAATTTTTTATCATGATGGTTCTATATATTGTATCTGGTATTTGTAAATGGAATCTAGGGTTAGAATAGAATACCCTTATCTCATGATAGATCAATTTATTACAGAGTTTATATGTTTTTTTTTTCAGCGGAACGATTCAGATATGCTGGTAAACTGAAGTCGGCAATGGTTGCCTTACGAGAGGTTGGCGAAAGGTTAGGTCGTTACGAGGTCAGTAAGCAACAGGCCATAGCTAATGAAGACTACAGCCGTGCCAACCGCAAGAAAGAACAGATGGACCTCCTTAGGTCGGAAGCCTATGCCACTCTTAATATCAACGATTTGCTTGAAGAGGAAGGGGTCAGTCGCTAATTTAACCATGGCTTACTTGATCAAAATTGACTTCATAATTCCATTCATAATTTACTCCTAAGCAGAGTAGAAGTAAAAGTATAACAGGAAGATTTTACAGAGTGGGGAAGTGTCGCTCCATTGAAGAGAAGGCCTTTTTTCCTGCCTCCTAAATTTTTATTTGCATTTACATCTTGAATCTAACACACACACACACACATATAAATATATAGCCACATAGGATGGTAAGGCATAGGGTTGGTTACAACAGTGGCAATGGGAGCTGGGATTACATAGAGTGGGTAGGGGCTCTGCTGAGAAAGTATCCCTCCCCTAAATTTACTTACAAGCTAATACAATATATACAAGAATAAAAACCTAAATCTAGCCGGAATGGCCCCTCCCCATTCCTTGTTAGCCCCTGGCAGTACAGCCACTATTGTCAAACCGCCATCAGCGGACCCAGCTTCCACATCTTATAATGCCACAAGGCAAAAGAAGATATAAATTGTATGTAAAAAGTGTATATATCCCTTAGATTTAAGTTATATATAATTTTAAATGTTTAAATAAATAAAATTTAGGAGGTAAGAAAAAAAAAAAAAATCTAAATTTATAAATTAACATACTAAGCCCTTCCTTTGCCTCATGGTGTTAGGAAGGGGACTGGGCCTGCTGAAGGTGGGGGCCAAAATCTTGGTCTGGAAGCCGATGGCCGGGTGGGTACAAAAGAAAGGGAGGGACCACTGGTGGGCTGTTGGGGTAGGTACCCAATCTTCTACTTGAAACCAATTCCTTCCGCTTCCACTCTACTACTCTGTAACCATTACTCCATTCTCCCCCTTTAAGTTACTAAAGTAAAGATAATACATTAATCTATAGCTTTTTATAACTTCTTAACTTATTGGTGTTAAAATAAGCATAAGCATTATATTAATACATAGGCATAATAGCATTAGATTCATTAGAAATATAGTTAAAATGTTTTATTTATATGTGATAAGTTAAGTAGGTATTTATTTTTTTTTTTTTTTTAGATAATGACAAAGAATGATGCCGCAGGGAATGAAATTTTTGAAGCATCAACCCCCAGTGAAGAAGCTGATACTCCGGAAGTTTGTCCAGACAACATCCCTCCTCCTGGGGTCTACCAAAGTCCACTTTCACCGTTGAGATACACCTCCCCTCCGGTGTAGGTACATATTAGCATTATTTGAAATCAAAACATATTTATGGCTTAATGAATAAAGAATGAACATACAAACTTATATAATATCAGGACACACCAGGTCAGAAAAATTACGAATACAATATAATTTTTAAACTGGATTTCCTACAATTGAATAATTGTAAAAAATTAAGTACACTGGAGGAAACTGGAAGAGGTTACGATGTTGGCTTCACTCCTAAAAAAAAACTTCACTCTTAAACTTAAACTTAACAAGTTCTTTTTTTACAAAATTTTGAAATTTCCCATTAAAAAGTGGATTTCAATCCCGTCTCAAACCCCTTGTATATGAATAATTATTTCTTATTTTTGTTTCAAATTGTATTAAAGTTCTGAAGTAGTGCAATTTTTCTATTGCCACTCTTTAGACAGGAAAAGTTCGAAAATTAGACAAATGTCTGATCCCATAGCTGTTAGATCGGAGAGAGTTTATTGTATTTTCATTATTTGGATTGTGAAATGAAATTATGATTTTATTATGCTTAAGATTGTTCTGACTTGACTTTATTCTATATAAAACAACAAAGTACAGATTATCACAATTCAATGCAAAGAATACTTAAGATACATAGAAATACAATCATTGCCTGTATTTAAGAATTAAATTATATATCCATTAAACTCAGTAATGAAGATCAATAGAAAAAAGTAATAATAGAAGCACTTGTATACATAATAAAAATAGCTAACACTGATCAATATCATATATAGCTAAAACCCCACTAAAGGTTGCAATACAGTTTAGCCACTAAACAGTGTAACCAAACTTTACATATATAATAACCATTAACAACTTTAATATTTGGTAAATAATATTCTATTTTTGATTTTTTTTCTCTAATCATTGACAGCAGATCAACAAGGTCACAAGCTACAATTGTTCAACCAATGCGTACTGGTTCTTTGAGAAAAAAAAAGCAGCCTAGAACATCTTATGATCAGTATGATGACCGAATAATACCTGCTGCTCAGAGAAGGTATTGTGTATGTATATATGTTCTTTCTTCTTTTTTTTCAAAGGATTTGGGGAAAATCTAGTAGATGAAGTGAACTGAAGTTTATTAAGTTGAAGACTTTATTAGTGAGTAAGAAACTCACACCTGTGAGTTTCTTACTCACTAATAAAAACTACTTTCCTGTTCATCATTACCACCCTAGTAAACTGCCATCCTGCTTCATGGGGAGCAGGATGTGTATGTTCCTACTTATAAAATTAATCATGGTTATGTACTGTGCCATTGGCTGGCCTCTTTTTTTCCTGCTCCTGCATTCTAAGCTTTTTGTCAACATAAGCTGCAAAGTTCGGAACACCACATCAGTTCTTCTTTCTAGTAGTCATTAGAACAAGCAAGTTTTCTGATACTGAGTTTCCTTCTACTTGAGGAAACTCATACCACAGGATACACATCCAATGTGATATATGTATATGCAGTATACGTTCCACTGTTTCACCCTCAGGTAAGATGTAGTGATGATAAATCATATAACTTGCGAGCAACGTAGTCCCAGAAGCAATCATGCCCACTAAACATTTTATGAATTATTCATCAACCTCTCCATGTTGCAATGTCAAGGTCATTATGTTATAATGTGTTAAACTATCTTTCAGATGATAATATATCCTTCTATCCCCTCCATCTTTCAATACATTCTCTCTTTTCTCTTGCTACCATTGGTCTGTAAGTTGTTGCTACCGTTCCTGTATTTATTATCTCATTTTGTAAAGATTGGAAGGAAAATGCCCCCCCAATCTTTTGGGATTTTCTTCTGCTTCCACACTAGGTTCAAAAGTTGTAGCATAATCTCTTTTCCTCTGAGTCCCATGTATTTCAGTATTTGGGCAGTTATTTTGTCAATGCCTACGGATTTCCCAGTTTCATACTCTGTTGCACTTCCTTTTGTCCATCATCTTGAATTAGGCTCAGGTAGTTTAATATGTGTATTTTATAGGCGTAGGTTCTTCTTTAGTTGGTAGAGGTACTAGTAATGACTTTAAGTATTGGTTCCAAAAGTTTATTACGTGAAGCATACCCAGGATTGAGGTAACAGGTAACATCAATGGGTGGTGCAGGATGGCAGTGTCGGCATAATAAGTATAAGTTCTTGAAGTTGTTTATTCCTGGTTTGAAAGGTCATTTTTGAATGATTTGCCTTGTTTGGACATCATCAAACTGTGTTGCCTGAATACATTGTGAGTCTATTTTATCGAGTTCAATAAAATTACAACCATGGTTAACTTTAAAATGTTCAAATATAATGTTCAAAATCTCTCAGTCCATTATTTTGTTTACCCCATCCAACTCTCAGTAAATCACCTTTTATCACTTTCTTTTGTAGAGGGTAATTTAAAAAAAAACATTTTTTCACAAAAAAAAATCTAAATAATACATTTCAGTGTCAAGGAATGTTTGAGTGTAGGTTAAAATCAACAATTGTCACAAATAATGCATAAGTGTCTATTCTATATAGAAGTATAGCTACATATTTTCTTTATAATGTTTTAAATTGGATTATCATTCTAGAAAATTTAATGATAATGTTTTTTCTAATATCCCATTTTGCTTTTATTATTCAAAAGATCTGTTTCCATTATTCTGAATATTATTGTAAGTGGGATTAATGTTCTGGATAAATAGTGGGGTAATCCTTTAACATTGTGCTATCCAGCTGTGCCGACCCTTATAATTCTTATCTGAAAATTCAATGGCCCAGAGATTTTTTGTAAATAATTATATTGGAGTTCTATTAACTAACAGATTCTCCTGATCAAGTCTTGAGTATCTACAGTTATAATGCTTTTACTCAGCCTCAACTGGTTTTCAATTCCAGTAACATGGTTGAGAGAGAACCCTTTGGATATCATAAAATCAACCTTTTCCTCCACACCTGGGTTGACAAGGCTGGTTCAAAGTTCTAGAGACTTATTGTAAACAGTATATAAGAAAACCTGGATTTAAGATGTTTATCTTACTTTATTCAACTTCAAATTTTATTTAATTTTTATATTTGTTATTTTGCTATGATTTAATTTTATTATATTTTCAATGAATTTGGTTGGAATAAATTCTTTTATCACTGTTTCTATTGTCCATAGTTGAAACACAACATAATATTGCCCGGTTGAGGCCAGAGGGAAATAAAATGAAGGTGTATATAGAAAACTCTTTTTCAAATAAAAACAATTAAATAATTTACTTAAAACATTTAAAACTATTATATTTTTTATTCTAGAGTCAAATCATGCAAATGGGCCATAATAACTTTTAGCAAGTTGTTTGCCATATAAACCAAATAAATAATACTAATAAAAACTATTAATACCAACTATTTATATATTAAATAATTGTTTATAGATTATAAAGATCCTAGTAAAAAAAAAAAAAAACCTATTTGTGAAGATTTCAAGGGTTTGAAATAATTAAGTAGTTTGAATTTGTCATCATTTTAAAAATTCAGGTGTGCTGAGTTTCTTTTTTGAATGATCTTGGCAATCAATACTGCCTTTGATTGGTTAAATTAGCCATTACTGGAAAATTCTCCATGTGAGCATGGTTTTCTGCTCGATGAGTTGAGATAAGTTTGGTTTTTAGTGTTTTATGACCATTTTTCTGGAAAATTCACATAATATTTATTTTAAATCATCCTTTTAATACTTTTTACTAAATGTAGGAACTATTTCATCATCTGAGGAAGTTACAATTTAAATATAAAAAAGATGTCTACTGTTTGGCCATCAAATAATTCAATGGATAATTGTAAATAAATCTGTCAGGTTTGGACATGTTAAATGATTTCATCATGCTTCAAATGCTTACTATTAGTAAATTTCTATGCCTACTATTGGTGTTTTGATATTTAATAATGGTGTAAAAACTTATGTTTGGTCAATTCAGTTTAAAAAATAATAATTGTCTATTATTTATAAGATATAAAGTAAATTAGCTTTAAGATCAGTTTACAAATCTAAAACAAGAACTAAAAAAACAAAAATAAAAAACACTTGTACATTAGCATAATACTAAAAAAGCTTAAACATTTTTTTTTTAAGGATCTACTGCTACTATATCTACCCCAATGTTTTATTTCTTTAAATTAGGATTATAATATCAAAAAGATAAAAAGTATTACTGATAATATTTTAAGTGCATAATCAATATGTAAATGAATATGTTTTGAATTTGAAGAACAAATCTACTTAGCTTTATGTGATTTGATGTGAATAAAAAGTAACAGTAGGTACAGAGTTCTGGCATCAGCTGCAGTAGCCATTTCCGAAATATTTGTTTATTAGGGAAGTGCTGAGGATTTAAAAATATTTAGAACTCTACTAACATAGTTATCATTTAATTATCAAATTTAGTCAATTATCTATTTAAGAATTGAAATAACAAATAAAATTTACATATCATAAATTCTACAGCTGTTGGTATATGTGATATAAAAAAGTAGCAAAGGTTTAAAGTATGTCTTGATCTATTTGATTGGGTTATTGTTACATATATATAAAAATGTTGCTAGACAGGAATTTTTGAAAAAATCTTTAAAAAGAATTACTGAAATTGGTAGACACTATGAACAAATAATATCAATTTACAATTTAAATGGTTTAGACATGTTTATTGGATGGATGTAGTGATAAACCCCAGGATCACAATGAAAGCTAGACCTACAGGTAAAAGACAACATGGCCTGATCTAGCAGAAATATATTCAGAGGATTGGAGATAATAGAGACTGGTTTTTGTAGTAATGTTCTAACCCAACCTAAGTTCTGTTATTATTGCTAGAAATTTTAAGAGTAACAAGTACTTAATGAATATACTGTGCAACCGAGATGGAATATTATTTTTAATAATATTATTTGTCTTTTGGTGCAAGCCGGTTTGAGTTATAAATATGTAAAATTTGAGGTTTTTACCACTAACAGATATATACATTGAAGTTTAAAGTTGCAAAATCTACCATACTTATAACCCCCCTCTAAGAATGGAAAGCCAGTAGCTTTGAATAGCTTCTGATATCTAGATAACCAAAAAGACTATTAGAGAATTGTTGTTTGTTTATTTCCTCACAATTTCAAGCTATGTTTGTTTTAATTTCAAAACTTTAATTTTCTTTATGTTGTAGCATAAATGAGGAGAAAGCAGTTGTAGTACATTCTGCTGCTCTCAAAATGAATGAGAGAGAGAAGAAACAGGCTGCCTTGCCTATTTCTGTGTTTGGTATATCTTTGGTAAATATTTTTTTATTATTATTACATATTATATATACTCCAACTTGTTCCTATTCATGAAACAAGAATGAATTAATTTTTAAAGATATAGTGAAATTTCTCTTAATGGACAACCCTCTACAACATAACCTCCTCTTAACAAACATTTTTATGAAGGTCCCAACCAATAAGATACAAATTTAATGCATTTTAACCCCTCTATTATGGAGCCCCTCAACTCTGGATACAAACCCTATTTTGATTACCCATCAGGACTTCTCACTCCTCTGTAATGGAATTAATTCAAAGCAAAAAAATTTACTGTTTTAAAACAGCAATCATGAAAGATAAAAAGCTAAGCTGGTTAATAAAAAAATAAGCACTTACATTCTTTTGGGAATATATAAAAATTATTTTTAATCTAAAATGACAAATGCCCACAAATTAATAATTAATAAGAACTGGATAATGGGCAGAGGAGTCCAAAATATTGTTCAAGTGTAAAAAAGAATAAAGAAGTGATTAAAATTACATTTAATTTTATTTTTTATTAATATAGTTGTTTGAGAGTGGTTTGGTTTCTTTTTAAAAACAATTTTGATCCTTTTTCTCTCAACTTTATTCTTTTTTAACATCCGACGTTTCGACCTCTCAGGTCATTCTCAAGGATTCCTTATTTTGTTTTCATTTTTTTTTTTTTCTTTAAAATTCATAAATGCCGGCTAATTGCCTTTGTCCCAATAAATTCTTCTATTAAATTATTTCCTAAATTTAAAACTTTTATTAACCACTTTTATGTTCATTAACAAACCCCAAACAGAACCTACCTTCAATAGGTTAGGACACTGTTGTTTGGGGTTTGTTAATGAACATAAAAGTGGTTAATAAAAGTTTTAAATTTAGGAAATAATTTAATAGAAGAATTTATTGGGACAAAGGCAATTAGCCGGCATTTATGAATTTTAAAGAAAAAAAAAAATGAAAACAAAATAAGGAATCCTTGAGAATGACCTGAGAGGTCGAAACGTCGGATGTTAAAAAAGAATAAAGTTGAGAGAAAAAGGATCAAAATTGTTTTTAAAAAGATTACATTTAATGTTTAAATTGGTTATTTTAATTCAGTATCTTTATCCTTTTTCATCAATAAATTTGCAAGTGAGATGCATACTTAAGTTTTCCAAAACAAATCATAGACAATTGTGTTGCAGAATCAATTTTCATTGACCAAAAGATACTACAGACATAATAGCTGCATATGGTGTATACATTAAAGCAGTAAAATCCCTGGAACTAAGCTCAAAACTCTCATAACATTATATGTTTATTTTAGGCTTACAATTGTTAGAAAATCAAAGAATGTTTCTAGGAAACATAAACATGTAAATTGAAATAGAATAGACTTGCAGAAAAATACATGGAAAAACAAAAATTCCATCTTTGATTATTAAATTTAAGGGGTCAACCTGAACATTCTGATTGAATGTTTTCTTAGAATCTGTTCATATAATTTTATGTTTGTTATTAATTTTTTTTATCTTCATAAATGGATTCCTAAATGATTTCTTAGTAAAAAAATGAAGCTATTATTGAATCCTATTATATTTCCCAAAATATAATATACATTGCTAAATTTGTAATTAGTTTTTTATTATTTGTAAAACACAGGTAGAGAAGTTTTACTCAAGGCAGTATTCAGACAAGGAAGAAGGTGTCCGAACTTTAGAATCAGTATTAAGGAATGGTGGTCTGGAGGGTAACAAGATAGCTCGTGGAGCAGTATTTCTTCTTCATAGAGCTCTCCGGGATAAAGTCTTTTCTGTTTACAGTATGGCAGCGAGTGCCGTAGAATATTTCTTTAACAGTTTTATTTCTTCCAGGTAAACATTAAATTAATAATCATTATTATTGTACAAAAAAACTTCACAACATGTTCAATCACATTTGCTATATTTTGAAAATATTAAAAATGGAGGGTTATCAAGAAATACAGTTTCATAAGTAATTAGACAGCTATGGACCCCAAAAACCTTTTAATTATTAAAAGTGAATTAGATTTATCTTTATTCAAAAACACAAAAGAACAGTTTTACGATACTAACTCTGAGATCAACAGAATTGAGCAAGAAATGGAAAAAAGTGCACTCTCGTGGCTTATTTTTTTCTGTCACTGTCATTTCAGCCTCATGTTACTCCTTCAAATCTGCTATAGACTGACAGTCTATAGCAGATTTGTACTTCCCTGTGTAACTCTTACCCTCTCTTTCTTCTGCCTCTTTTTTCTAGCTCCTTCCATAGACCATTTTCTTCCCTCACTCTCTTTTAAAAAATATTTTTTGCAGTGTCTTAGGTTTCAAAAGTCTCTTTCATGAAGTTAATTTAAGAATTATGTAAATGATCTGTTGAGAAGCAGGCCTAGCTAAAGTAGACATAGCGGCAATCTTATCTTGTATAATTCTTAAGTTTATAATGTGGATATTTTAGATATTAATGAACACTGGATCTCTGCTTATGTTAAGGAAAAACAGGGATTTATTGTATTTATTATAAACATTTTATGGATACTACTTATGTATTAAAATTATTTGAAACTACTCTAGCCAAGATACAAAGTAATTATATCTCGGAATTTTATACCTTTGAAGGAGCCTATATTAGTTTTTGGAAAATATCAAAGGAAACCCCTGCAATATCTGGCAGGTCGTAAGGATTGCTGAAAGAGCCACCAGAAAACAAGGCTTGGTATAAAGCCAAACCCTTAGCATTGGGTTTCAAATTAATAATAATGTTTATGTCATAATAATGTAGTCCCTTTAGAATAATATTACAGGTATTGACTGTAATGTAAGGTAAGGCTTTAATGCTTTAGAGTAAAATACAAAATTTTGAAAATATAAATGAAATTATAAAACATCATAAAATATCTCTGAAATAATAATTGGAAAAGAAAAAAATTAAACAATAATAACAAAAAAAAAATGGAAATAGAAAAAATTAAACATCTATAATAAAACTATCTATCATATTATAAATCATAAGGTGATTAACTTCTAATAAAACAAAATGAAAAAGGATCAAACACAAAGAAACTAAAAATAATTAACAAGAAGGAGCAATTAATGTTTTTATGCATATTTACAAATTTAAAAAAAAATCAGAAACATCAAATGTAAAAACAAAATTGTAAAAAAATAAAAAAGGTAGACAAATAAATATATTTCCCAGCAAATCATCAAGTTCAAGGTATATTCTAATACAAATAAAATAAAAGGGGGAAAAAATTAAGTTTTGATGATTATATGAACATGTATAAATATTTACAGATTCTAAATAAATATTAAAAACATCCAACAATATTTATGTTCATCTGTGAAAGGCAGAAGTTACATATAAGTCTGAAGGCCGTGAACTGGTATTTTGAACTAAGGATTTGAATTGAAGGAGATTGGAGATTGACGGGATTGGATAACTTGGTAGAGGAAGGATCCAAGGAAATGTTTACGATGGAAGGAGGGGTAAACACACTTTGACTCTTTGTAAAACCATCAAATCAAATCATGAAACACTAGAAAAAATATTTTTTTAATAGAAAGAGGGAAGGAAAACCGGTCAGAGGGAGGAGCTAAAAAAAGAGGCAGTAGGGGACAGCTAGGTAACATGTAGAATTTTCTGGTAGTCTATAACTATAAGAAATGACCCCTCATATGAGTACTTTTTTCTTCTTATTCTATAATAATTATTTCATTATCTGATACTCAGGTCTATTTGTAAGAAATTGAATAGTTGAAGGCATGATTCCTCTATCTTTTCTTCCTCCTTAAAGAGTATTCCTTTTACTTATACTTTCTTAACCTTTTGGATGTTTTTCAGGACCAAATCTAACTTCATTTTGGTAAAGGTATTTTCAAATTCTGAAGCTCAAATTTTAGGCTTTGTAGAGGTTGAGAGTTTCAAGCTAAGAAATAATGTAGTTTTATATTTCTTGAAAAGCGTAAATGGTGTTTGAACTAATGAATATCTGAATTTGTTGAAAATATAGAATTAATAAAAAAAATCTATTTTTCCTTGTTGGTTCATTATAATCAGTTTGTTTTCTTTCTACTAATATGAAGGATGTGATAAAATAAAATACCGGGTAGAAACAATGTGAGTACTTATGGTATGACCTTAGATTGATAAAGGTTTTTATTGACCTTATATATGGGGGAAAAGGAGAGATAGGGGAGTATTTTTTTCTGCCAGCTTATATCCCACTTTGAAAAGTTTCTCTAAACCTTACTTTTATGTACCAAGTCATCCCTCTGCTTTATAAAACATGCAATGTCAGGTCGTGGTGGTGGTGGTTTTGCAATGTGGCACCATGTCCAGGTCTTTATCGAGCTTGATATCCAAACCTGATCATATACTTGTTACCAAGACTGCTGTGTGAGTATTGTCTGCCCTTCGTAACTGGAAAGTCCCAGATCTCTATCAATCTGAATAATAAAACTTTATTGAAACAGACCTCTAGCTTGCTTAGCCTAGGTTTGAGGGCTTCATTTCCAAAGATAATATCTCTAAGTTGTTTAGAATGGTCCTCTAAGTGTTTCATATTATTCAGTCTTTTGTTGAGTTCAAAATTCAGCTCACCATATGTATCAAGAGCTGTTTTAATATTTTTTATATTCTTGTTGACATATGTACCTATTTGTAATCTTTCTTTGAAATGGAAAATGTTGTTTTTTGTTCATAGTTAAATTTGAATGTTGCAGGGTTTCTGTGTCTGAGATGAGTAGAAGTGTTGAGAAAATTCTACCAGAGTTACTTTCTAAGTCAGGAGACGTGACTCCAAGAATACATAACACTGCAGTTCATACTATACTCAGTATGGCTCATGCCCCTGAGCTCAGGTACTTGTCATTATAAAAATTAGAGATAGTTGCTTTGTTCTTAAAGTTATTTATTCTAAGCTGGTAATATAATGTTATTGTAAATAAGATTTATTATAATAACACATATTCTTAGCATCTTGTTACAGTATAAATCTTAGGGTTCACTCTCTACAATAACCTTTCATTCACAGTATTTAAGCCACATAGGCATAAAAAAATTAAAAAAGGTAAACAAATAAATAAATCCTCTAGCAAATTATAAATCTTAAGCTATATTCTAATAAATATGAAATAAAAGGGAAAAAAATTAAGTAATGATGATCATATGAACATAAATACATATTTACAGATTCTAAATAAATATTAAAAACACCCAATAATATTTATGTTAGATTTCTTCTATCTTTCTATCCAGCTAATTTATTATGATTCCTATGAAATAGGAGTAAAAATCCTTCTTCCAGACTAGATTCGAACCACCTCCTCTTTTTATACAGAAGAATGTGGATCAACCAAAGATTTAATTTGTACTGAGTAGTTAATGACCTTATCAAATTGTAGAAGTTATTTCTATTCATACATACATCAAGAAGAAGGTCAAAAGTTTTTCTGCAATGAACCATTAATAATAAAATATTTCTAAAAATAAGAAACTAATAACTAGCAAATGTTTAAAAAGTTTAAGTCTCATTTTTCAGATGGAAGCAATAGGTACCTTTTTAAAAATTCGGGTTTATCAACACCAGAAGAGGTTTTAGAAAATCAATAGTGCCCTAAGGGTTTATTTACTGCAGTCTTTGATTAAATACTCAAATATAATGGATTATGTTGGGCAAAACAAAATAAATTTTACAAAACAATCTTGAATTAAAATGTCACAAATGATGTAATGAAGCAGTGATAAGGAACTGTTAAATATGTTGTTTGGTTTTAGGTGATGTTAAAAATACAAATTTCTAACCTCTGTGTATCCCACTTAAAAAAAAAAAAAATAATATCTTAACAGTATAATAAATTTTGATTCCTTTTAAGCCAATGGAGATTTACAATAGTTTAGAGAATATTAATTTACAATAATATTTTAATAATTTATGTTAACAATGCTGGATTTGCCTTATTTTTTCTCTTTTAGTTATTATGGTTTTGAGGGTAATAATTAGTCCAAAGGTTTTACAAATACTTACATCTTTAAATAATTAAATCTCTGATGTGAAATGCTTACAGAACACCAGAGTCTTGGGTTTTAATTAATTAAAAACTCCTCTTCTTTCATATTTTTATCGCCCTTAGTTTCTCTCAGCATGGGAGATAAATAACATACAATGTGGCATATGGAATATAGGATCATTAATCAATATTTGCTATCGTAAAAATAAATTATCTTTTGTGAGTTGATAACTTTTTTTAGTTGGATGATTTTGTTCTATTGATAGTGTGAGTGCTGAAACTAGTCAACTTTCTAAAACCTTAAATTAAACTTTTTGTTTTACCTCCAGTTAATTTGGTTAGCTGGTTAATTGAAGTTTATAATATATAATTTATTATATAATCAATAATCATTACAACGTTTGGTTATATCACATCTCTGTGCTTTTACCACTCCTCTAGTCAGTCCATATTTGCTATCTGACGGATAAACAATAATATATTTTTGTAATTGTGTTAAATCCTTATTATCAAATTTTTAACTATTAGTTCAGTTAATAATATTGCAAATACTATCAAATATTCTGAAATTTTATCTATACTTGGAAGTATAACTTTACTCTTAGTTTTAAAGATGATGAATTGTTTGTTTTGATTTTAAGATACAACTTAGAATCATGAATACCCATGTTTATTTTAGTAATGAGCATTGTTTTAGAGAAACAGTGCATTTCTTACGAAATAACATTCTCAAAAGTGCATTTTAAGAAATTTAATACTGATAAGATAATGATCAACAATGGATTATGTTGATATATAGATCAACTGTAGGTATCAATCATATATGCTGGAGGGGGTTTTGTTTAAAAATTAGGTTTAGTAAGGCTATTCTTTAAAAACGTGGTACTATAAGTATACTATTGTAGTTTTGGCAGTATGTTAGTGGTTGCTTGGTTTATGAGGTATAAATACTTAAGATTTTGTGACCTATTTTTAGCTTGGTTTATGAAACCTCTTTTCCTACGTCTGCTTTGATTTGATGTGTTCCATGGTTTTACCGTCCTTTTAATAATTTTGAATTTACTCGGTGGGCTCTCGTCTCACACAGACTGCCATCCATCGGATATTTAATTTTTTTAGGGGTCTACTGAGTTCCTAAGCCATTGGGATTGCGGTGCTTTAGCCTGGGAATGTGAAGTGCTTATCTGACTGCCAAATCTTCGAGCTTGTTGTCTACAATTCACACGTGACTTGGAGAACATATGAATTATAACAACTTGAACTGATCTTCAAGCATCGTAAGGTAAGAGTGAATTCGTAATCGGATATCTTGGGTACTATTCAAATCCTTCAATGAATTAAGTGAATCGGTTGTAAGGATGATAGTATTCGGGATTGTTGACTGACTTAGGTGAAAGGAAGAGGCTATTTCATGGATTTCAGCCTAATGTATCATGGTCAATTTTATGGTTTGAGTTGTGAATCTTAAAAGAAGTTGTTGTCCTACTTAGATTCTTCAGAAGTTTTGGACGAAAGTAGGGAATTCGGCTTTATTCTCCTGGTTTCCAGATGAGGTATTGGTATGAAATATCAGTTTTGAAAAAGATATAGAGTTTTAGGTTGTTGGTGAATCCAAGATGGGTTTTAGGATTGTAATTGTTGCTGAATAGATTTTTTATACCAAAATGAGGGTAGATTTTTTTTTTTAATCTTCAAGAATTTTGGTTTAAAAATATATTTATAATTAGGATGGATTGCCTATGGAATACATTTGATATTACAATTTATATACATATATTTTTTAAAAAAAGAATAGGAATAGAGAAAAAATATGTTTATAATTACAATTCCAAATTATAAGAATGGTAACAAGCCTTGCAAAAAAGTAAGGAACTAAAGAGAAGTGAACCGCAATCATGAGCACTGCAACTATGTTACTACAAATTTTCCAGAATATGGTTTTGCTCAGAAAGATTCAAATAGGTTGTTAAGTCCACAACATACAACTACTAGGTAACTGTTGTAGACTATCCATTTTGTTCATATTTCTAACATTCTCGAAAAGATGAATTGTAGTTTCCTAGTAGTAGTATGATGTTCATCCCCCAACATATCTACAAGTATGTTCTCAATACTGTGAAGAAATAGGACTTTGAAAAAATTTAAAACCACATAACAGTTTTTATCAATTGATCACATGTTTTTAGTAGCTTCTTTATTATTAAAAGCTGATCAATGTTGTCTGGCGTTCAAATAGATATATTTTGGGTTCAATAAAAACATAATTGGTGTTATTTGGTAGCATAATCACTACAGACTTACTTAGAAGTACTTAATATAAATGTGTGTGTGTGTGTGTGTGTATATGTGTA
>NW_027110473.1:92533-93281 GCF_000696795.3 Halyomorpha halys
CCTTTATACAAGACCACCCATAGAGGCATGTGGTCTATCTATTAAGAGTATTGTTGTGGTCTATCTATTCTTCTCTAGTTACCTCTCTCTCTCTCTCTAGTTATCTCCAGCTTACTTAACTCTTGAATTTCCAATAAAACGGGGCTCTTTTTTTGGGAATTCAGACAATAAGTCAGATTTTAAGAGTAATTCTCACTAGGCACTTTTTTGATCCAACATATCCTGAAGGCTTAAAGCACAAAACACCATGAACAATTTTTTATTGTTTTAGACAGTTTACATGGAAAAAGTGAGAAAAATTATAATTGAGACTTTATCATCATGATGGCCAGTTTAGTCTCATTGGCCAGTCGAGGAAACCCAAATTCTAATGGAAATTGAATTGTAAAATGATTTTGTGATATTCAAATTCCATACAAAAATTGTTTTCAGATATTTGGTGGTTTACGCCTTCAAGGTGTGTGGGATTAAAAAAGTGCTCAATATGACTTTCTTTGTCTTCAAATCAGATTAACTATCAAATTTCACATAAAGAAGTACCCCATTCCATTGAATATTCTAGAGTTAGGAGCCCTGGAGAAAGCTAGAAAATTTAAAATACCCTCAAAAGGTAGGCGATATACCATTGTCATAACCCAGCCAAAATCAAATCAAAATTCCAAACATTGTAGAGGTTATTCCTGAGGTAGTGAACATATTTAGAGAAATATCTTTATACATTCTACATATATGCATAGATATTGAATAT
>NW_027110473.1:99056-107060 GCF_000696795.3 Halyomorpha halys
ATATATATATATATATACACACACACATATCTATGGATAGTGAGAGAGAGAAATATGTAATTATGATTATTTGAATCTATAGTTACAACATATGTATAATTGCTTAGGAAGTTGAACCTTATTCCTGTCCACATTACAAGACCACTTACCTCATCAACTCATCCTCGCCTGGCATTGTCAAGATTGGAAATCGCCGAGCAGTTGATCCTCAGCATAGGAATAAGCACGGATAAAAACAGGTATTATATTAGTATTTTTTTCATGTATGTTTCCAACTGACCACTTCTACATCATTATATTAAAGACTGAGACAGTTTAGAAATCAATCTGTTGTAAATAGTAAGAATTATCTTTCTGCTTTTGGGACTTCTTTTGAAATCACACTATTTATCATTTGTTAGAGCAAGGAACAAAGACTTTAACAGCCTTTCTATCATAAGCTTATACCTGTAGCCCCAGTGAATAAGTGGTTAATTCGAAAATTACAACTTTCCAAGACATAAGTTTCAAATTTTAATTAATATGATACTTAATAGGAATTTTAGAGTTGGTCTCTAGCTTTCATATATCAGTCATACCAAGCAGTTCAGTGAACTATTAACTTATTAAATGTTTATAAGTTTCTTTTTATTTTTAAACTAAATTAACAAATAAGGTAGGTTTTACATAACTTCATTCCAATTAAATTTCTCTTGAACTATTTGAAGAATTTATTGAGGGCTCTCCACAAAACCAATTCCCAGTACAAAAGATAGGCAAGTTTTACTAAGAAATTTTTCTGATAAATGTAAGCAATAAATTTTAGTTATTTATGGAATTTATTGCTGAAAAATTTCAGTTATTAAGTAATCAAGACCTCTCAGCTAATAATCCTTCAGTGTCTAACTTAAACGTTCATGAGTTCAATTACCTCAAAATCATCAAAAAACAAAACCAAAATAATGTGCTTAACAATAGAAGATTTTAGAAGGATAGAGTAGTACTAAAATGAAAACAAATTGGCCACCATACTATTTCTATAATGAAATCCTTAATGTTGTTTTTAGACAGAAGCCATATTCTATTACTAACAATGGAGGAGTACTCTGAAATGTTGTTTAATTTTATATATTTTAAAAATAAAGAAAGTACAAATCACTAAATATTTATATTACTTGAAATTCTTTTTTAAAAAATAATGAAATTTACTCACTCACTGTTGGGTGCTACAGTCCTTGTAGTACCTGGGCCTCTGCTACCACTCTTTCCCATGCCTTGCGGTCTCCAGCAAGACTCCTCCAATTTTCAACTCCCATTCCTCTCAAATCATCCAGCCACCCGCGCCTGGGTCTGCCCCTTTTCTTTTTTCCTCCTGTGCCCTGTTTCATAATGAAAGCTAATAGTATTAGTTGATAGTACAAGTGTAGAAACTAGCGTGGTAATAATACTAATACTTATTTTTTTCATGATAGGAATGACTATTAGTGCTATTACAGGAATTAAAAAATACTAAAGTACAAGTTACTATTGTACAAGTCTGTGTAATTGAATTAAGATAAATCTACAAGACTAATAGTATTAGTTTGTACTTTATTATGAAACAGGGTACTGGTGTACCATTTAGCATCCATTTAGGTGGCCTGCAGGGCTCCATCCTTTCCACATATCCCAACCATCTTAGCCTACACTTCTTAATAGCACAGAGGATATCAGGCTCTCCATACAATTCCTTTATTTCGTCATTGCTTCTGATTCTCCACCTGTACTCCTCTTTAACGGCTCCAAAGATCTTTCTTAGGACTCTTCTCTCCCAAACCAGTAGAGCTCTTCTATTTTCCTTGATTAGAGTCCATATCTCACTGCCATACATTACCACTGGCCTAATTATTGTTTTGTACAACAAAACAAAAGCTTTGCTTTCCTGGAAAGACTTTTGTATGGGAGAGCTTTTTGCAGGGCATAGAAACATCTGGTTCCTGCTACCATTCTGCCCTTAATTTCTACTTCTATATTATTGTTCTCAGTCACAACTCCTCCCAGGTACTTGAAATTACTGCAACTGTGAAACATGTTCAATGAAATTTACAAATTGATTTAAAATAACAAAAGGGTAATTGTCTACCTCAGCTCCCTCAAAATGGCGGAAGTCCATTTTTTCGAGACGAGAGTGTACTGGCGGTCCCGAGCGGAGCCGACTGTGGACGACTTAGGGTAGGTTACGAAATTAACCACCCTTCAAGAGGGAAAATTTCTGTCCCTGTACATTTACTCCTTTCTCTCTTTGTTAAAGGTTAGCTTCTAATACACCACAATTTTCAGCAGGGTCTCTTGAGCTGTAAATTAATAACAATAACAAAAACTTTTTATTACAAAATCGTGAGATACTTTTTTTTTAATCTTTTTATTTATGCCCGCACCTGTCAAATACAAAATTGACAATCAGCGGAATGCCTGACTGTTATATTAATTAAACAAATAGCATATTAGTCCACCCCTAACCATCTTCTCCTCATATATATTATACAGGGTCAACAATCTTCTCATCATTTTATATTTTATATTTGTTAAAGAGGGAAAATATAAAGGGAATATGTATTGGGTTTAAAGGATAAAATTGTATTTACATAAATGGATAAATAATGGGGACAAAATGAATAAAAAAAAGGATGAAAAAATAATGAAAATGTAGAAACAAACATCTATTGAAAACCAAGAAAAGTTAAGTACACAAAACAATTAAACTCTCAAGAAGAGAGGTTTTCATTAGATGTAATAGTATGTCAAAAATACTTTATTTTAATAAAATAATGCTAACACATGTGTTTCTATCGATATTTTCATCTGTAGTGGAAAAATATTTAAAAAACAAATTATCTTTAGACAGGAACTTATGGTGTTACCACAAGTCATATTAAATGCTATAAATCTATTGATATCAGTTATAAAACAATCACTAACTATTTAAGCTTTTGAAGTCATATTTATACCAATTTAGACAATCGTTTTGATTCTAATAATAAATAAGCATGGTATAGTAAATTTAAAATAAATGATAGTAACACATACTTTTTTTGTTTCTACATTTTCATTATTTTTTCATCCTTTTTTTTATTCATTTTGTCCCCGTTATTTATACATATATCTAAATACAATTTTATCCTTTAAACCTAATACATATTCCCTTTATATTTTCCCTTTTTAACAAATATAAAACATAAAATGATGAGAAGATTGTTGACCCTGTATAATATATATGAGGAGAAAATGGTTAGGGGTGGACTAATATGCTATTTGTTTAATTAATATAACAGTCAGGCATTCCGCTGATTGTCAATTTTGTATTTGACAGGTGCAGGCATAAATAAAAAGATTTAAAAAAAAGTATCTCACGATTTTGTAATAAAAAGTTTTTGTTATTGTTATTAATTTACAGCTCAAGAGCTCAACAACAAGCTCCGCTCAGGACCGCTAGTACACTTTTCTCTCAAAAAAATGGACTTCTACCATTTGGATGAGCTGAGGTAAACAATTACCAACAAAAGTACTTAATATTGCTGGTAATGATGATACTATTATCTCAAGTTATTCTGTAACCCATCTCCCTCCTAAAATAGTTTTAACGAAGACAAATTTTACTCATTTTTCCAGAATTTGTTTTCTAGTTTACTTTGTTCTAATTAAGAATTACGTAACTCAAATGTTCTTTTTAGTTATTACTTTATGTTCATCAAAAAACATGACTTACTTAATAAAACACTAAACTTAAATTTACTGCTACTTTACTTGGGATGGAATCATAGTCCATATAAACTTTTTTGTTGCTCTGGAGGTCTCCTATCACCTCTTTTAAAAATGAATTTACATATGCCAAAAAACCCTATTCTCTATATCACACTTTTCAGCAAATCAGAAATCAAATCTAGGTAATCCCAATACAAATCTCAACTTCATATATACAAAATTAAAGATTATTAAATGTAGATTATGAGAGATAGTTGACTGTGGATGACATACTAGGAGATGATGGTTGGGGGTGCGGTCAAATGAAACACAAATAAGTTGGTGTAGCTTATTTAATTGTGCCAACGTTTCGGCTAGAGTTTCTACCCTTCATCAGGACTAAGAACAGAACAAGATAACAACCAATAAATATAGAAAAGAAAAAAGAAAATATAAACAGAATGACACAAAGTGAATAATTTTACAGAATGGAATTAATAAAATGGAGTGATGAGAGAATTGGAAAATAAAATGTATACATAGGAAATTGAAAAAGAAGGTAAAATAACATAATTAAGGAAATAAAATGAAAATGAAGTTATATAATGCAAATAAGTATGAATATATTAGTTATTAATAATTTAAAAATTGAAATATGGAAAGAAAAAGAAAATTGAGAGAAAGAAAATATAAAAATATGTAACCATAATAATTGATAAAGAGGCAAAATATAAGTAAAGTTTAACAAAAGAGATGAATAGAAGAGAAAAACAATTATTTTGAAAACAACAATAATAATATATGGTAAACATAACTAATAACATGGGTAAGGGAAATTGAGAAAAGAAGGGGTGGTAAAATAAAGATAGGGAAAAAAATTGTGTTTCATTTGACCGCACCCCCAACCATCATCTCCTAGTATTAAATGTAGACATTTTTCTGGAAGTGGAAATCTTCAGTCTAACAGAGGGGTAAGAATGTAAACAAAGAGTTATTTAAATAAAAAAATCTATCTCATCAATGTTTTTCACTGAAGTTTATAGGTGAAAATTATTACTTTAAATATTAAATCATAATGAACCTTAAAAAAAAAAAATTCCATTGCTTCTAAACTACGGAAGAGGGTAAACCAGAAATCTATGTGACTTGTTATAAGTATTTTCAAACAAACCTTTACAGAAAATTTTGTTCAATGGACATGAATGGTTGGAGTATTGGGGAAAGTATACTTGCAATTGTATTTGACTGTAATTAGTAATTGCAATTACTTTATTTCAACTTGTGATTTTAATTTCAAACGATTATTACAAGTATAGTGGTTCATCGAGTAGTTATAATTACTAATCAAAAATGTAATTTCATTTCCTCAATTTCAAATTATAATAAATGGGAAGTAATTACAATTACTTTCTTTCCAATACTGGTAGGAAGTTCCTATATTTCTCACTGAATATTATCATTACTTTGGAACGCTTAGACCCTACCTCCACTAGATCATTCTTAAATCTAAATTCAAAGCTATCGTGAAAAATTCCATTATTTAAACTTTTTTATTAATGAATTCTACTATTATTAGCTTTCACAAATAATTCAAGGACACTTATTTCCAAAAATATTTTTGTTCATTAATTGTAGAGTGTAATATTTTGCTTCAATTGAATACCTAACTCACTGACTCATTCACAAATATTTCAAGGACACTTATAACCAAACATAGTTTTGCACATTAACTGTAGAGTGTAATAATTTGCATAGATTTAATACCTAACTCACTGACTCTTTCTGTACTGTGGTCCATGAAGGATATTATTCCTCCACTCAGACCAATCCTTTGTGGCTCTCCTTCAAGTTCTCAAGCCCAGTGATCTAATGTCAGCCACTAGAACATCCACCCATTGTAATCTAGGCCTGCCTATTCCTCTTTCTCCATCTGGATGCTCATCCATTATTAGTTCTGGGAATCTTTTCTTAATTATGTGTTATATGAGACTCAACCATCTCAGCAAACTCTCTTTCTGTTTGCTTAGGGTTCATTCCTCACTGCCAAGTATTGCTAAGAATGAATGATAAGCAGTTTTATACACCCTTCTTTTGAAATTTTGAGGTATATCACTATTCCAAAAAACTTTTCTGAGTTACTGATTGGATTTTTTGCCATTTCCAACCCTTGCTTTTATCTCTTCCTCTATTTTGTTATCTGTTGTTGTAGTTACACCCTTATCCCAAAAGATATCCACTAGCTGCACCTTACTTTGTTTTACTTTCATTCACTATAAACCCTGCCTCTATAACTGTTTGTGTATTTCCACTATCATTTTTGTTGCATTTCAATGAAAGTTCTTCACAGTTAACTTATCTATCCCATCCACAACTCATACACAGTTTATATTTTCTTAATCATTTGTATATCTTCTATCTGCAAGCTTCCTTAAATAGAGCTTTCTTTCTGTTCAAGTTCTTACTTGGCTTCTGGTCCATGGGAGGATGTCGAGGGGAGCTTTGTTCCTCCTGTTTCTTCATCTGCCATCGCTACTTTTGAGAAGTTAATTAATTTTTCTCTGAATTTTCCCCACTCCTTCTGACCTTTGAGTACTCTTTCTCCTTTTCCTTATTTATTTAGCTAATATTTGATTTATTAATTGATTGATTTATTAATTGTGGCAGCAGTGGGGGTTCAAAAATGAACTTACCAAAACTGCCAGCCAGTATTAAATTAGGCCTGGTTCCGCCTTCCTGGGTTATCGTATAATTTTATTATTGTTAGAGCTTAACAATTTGAGTAAAAATAATAATGTGATATATGGTCTCAGGGGACTTAGTCCCTGGTAATGACTAATGACGAATTGTTCCCAGGCATTGCCTTAACTGAGACTGGGTATTAAAAATAAACAATAAAATTATATACTGTCTCAAGGGACTTGCTCCCTGACAATACCAATGGGGACTTGATCTTGATACCTTATTTTATGTTACAAATAGAGGTTCCAGCCTAAAAAACATCTGGCAGCTCATGGTTATCCCTTATATCTATCACTTGGTATTCCTACATGCTCTCCATACATACTAACCTCCATTGGACAATTAGTGGTCTACCATGAATCAGGGACCATCATGTATTCTTTTTTTTTTTTTCCTTTTTTTTTTGTTTTCTCACTTTTCATGGTTTACCTCATCTTCTTTCATCTATTTGTATTCCATTTCATTTCCTTTGCCCATCTTACTTCTGGTATCTTTTTTTGAATATTCAAACTTATTAAATTTTTTTTTCTATCTCTTCTTGGATGTTTTTCTCTGATTTCTCCATTTTTTACTTTTTCCATAGTGGAAAGTCCTACTGCTCAACGCCAGTAGTTTATTTCCATACCCATGAGTTTCTTTCTAAACATACCCTCTTTGTCTTGGTTTTTGCTCCAGAGGAGGGTGCACTTAGTGTTCCCATTTTGATTGCATTTATTAATCATTATATATAAATATCTCTTGGTTACAGATATGGTATTTCATAGGTATAATACTGTGTTGAAATATTACAGGTATTGTCTTTTTCCATCTGCTTTTATTTTTATTTCATGTCACAGGAACCATCTATTTCAATCATGGAGCCAAAATATTTGAAGTGTTCTTCAGTTGGGTAAAAAAGTGTTCTCATCAATGTTCTATACCATAAGATTGAAGTGATCCTCATCATCACAACTTAATGACATCAATTCTCTCTTTTCAGAATCCATAAATGAATCCCTTTACTCACATTACTCTTTTATTGTTCACAAAACCTTTACTATCATTGGAAATCATTACTTAGTTGTATTCAAGTACTAGTTTAGTTTTAAAAACTAAATAATTGCTCTACTCTTTAACTTTGGAAAATGAACTGATTTTAATATTAGTTGTATTCTACAGCATCGATAAGTATTACTATATTATATTCTACCCACTATAATTAAAAGTACTACTGTATGTAATGATCCACTGTTACAAGTTCATTATTATTGGTAGTCCTAATACATAGTATATGGAATTAAATTGTTTCAGTTATCATTATCTATTACCATCTCCTTTTTTTACCAAGACTAATTAAGTGACTGTCAACAGTGGTATGACAGCAAGGGTACTGGCTGAGTTTGGTGCGAGCGGTCTACATCACCCTGCTGAAGCTGTACGAAAGGTAATGTTCATAGTTATAAACTAAAACTTTTAATTTCTATGGAAATGTGGAAAACAAATATATAATTTTTTTCAACATATATTTTTTGTGAGGACATTATTCAATGGCACAGAAATATTTATCATCGACAAAAGAGTGAGATA
>NW_027110474.1:0-24305 GCF_000696795.3 Halyomorpha halys
TTTTTTTTAGAAACCGATATTCCGATATTATCGGGAGTCAATATCGATATTCCGATATTATCGGTTCCTTAATATCGATATCAAAATATCGGATATCGGAGACCAAATATCGATATTCCGATATTATCGATATCGATATCCCATCCCTACCCGTTCCCTGGGCACACAGTAAATAAATCACAAGGAAAATCAATCATACGAAACCAAGTGCACCTAGTTTTAATCACAAACAAAGGGTAGTATCATCTCCAGTTTCACAAAACATTTTGGTCCAAAATGGGTACGATTTCATCAGAACCAAAATAATTACTGGTATTCATTGTTTCATATATTTGTTTTCTTAAATTCTAATGAAATAATTCAATTTAATTTTGACACACATATCGGAATGCTAAAGAACTGAAGAGGCTGCATTATATAAATAGTGTTTATATTATTTTACCCATATCTACTCATAATACTTGAGATACAAACCCAAGTTACCAAGGTTTTATTTAAGATACTTAGTATATTCGTAAATAACTTTTTTTTCAGGATTAGTCCCTCTTAGATTATATAACTGTTATAACCTAAAATTAACTAATCTATTGGTGCGTTAATATAACCGACTCAAGTTCTTAGAATGTTATAATAGTCTCTACAAGATTGCCAAACCATATAGTACAAGAGCCCAAGAGAAGAAAAAAGGCAGTTATTTCACCCCAATTTTTTATTAATTTATTAAAAAACATGTATAATTACTAGTCTAAATTGATGAGTCTGCCAAATCTAGGTAGTGGGAATAAAACATGGCGCCTGTTTCAAAACGTTAAAAAAAATAATTTTTCATTCAACAGCCAACAGCACGAGAAAATCTAAGATAACATCATTTAAAGTAGAGTAAATTTGCTAAAGTATGATACCTGAGAGCTATTTATGTTCATTAATATATATATTATAGCATTTTAAAAAGCAATATTTCATAAAAAATGCTCTGAAAAATTAGAAGTAAGTGAATTTATTTTGATAAATCTATATTTCAAAAATCGTTGGACGTACATATATCTGCTAGCACTAAAAATAAAGGTAATTAAACCTAACACAACATATTTGATGTTATATCCGCAGGAGTAGTAGTTTTCATGATAATTGCTAAAATAAATTGATTTATAGTTGTTCAAACAAATATTCATGTGCAAAATATATATTCATATGCGAATATCATAAAAACTACTACCCCTACGAAGATACGCATCATAAACTACTTTATAAGTAAGTTAAATTATCATTATACGTCTTTTGGTCCTAAGATATAGTTTTTCAAATATCAAACGTTTTGTTTGAACAACTAGAGTTTTTTTCGTACCCTCCATTGAAAAAATAAGGAATAAATAAGTACAAAGATGTCAGTTGAAAGTGAAGAAACTAACTACTGATTTCTCAGTACATTTTTGAATGTATGGAATAATGCTTTTAAAAGAGCTATTTGTCGGAAACTATTGAACGTAAATAGCTCTATTAGGGCTCATATTTCATAAAATTTACTCTAATTTAAATAATGTACTCTAAGGTTTTCTACTGTTGTTGGTAGTTTAAATGATATAGAGCTCCGAATGAAAAATTAATTTTTTTTAAGGTTTTGAAACAGGCGTAATTTTTTATTCCCCCTACCTATACTTGGCAGACTCATCAATTTTAAATAGTAATTATCCATAGTTTTCATTAAATTAATCAAAAATTGGGGTGAAATGACTGACTTTTTTCTCTCCGGCTCTTGTACTAATAACTGATTCACGCATGCACAAGCCTCTGGATGAGTTATTTGGATTGGTTGTTACAAGTTGGAATTTGTGTCAGACCCATTGAGTGTCGGTTTTCGGGCACAAATCAGAAGGCGCTTGTGCTACTTCCACACGTTTGTGTTTAGTTTGGATTAGTTATAACTGCCAACAGAGTGCTATTATTAACTTTAAAAGTTTATTTTTTATATTTATGAAGACATTATATGTCTAGGTAATTAAATTAAAAATTTTTGAAAATTCAAGAACAAAGGTTGAATTTACAGGTAATAAGGTACCATTTCTATGGATTTTTATCATCTACAACCTACTTTGCTGATATTTACGCTTCCTTTTAATTCGCCTGTCTTTATTGTTTTCATTGTTTAAGATGAAAATAGATTAAATCGAATGCAATAGCCGAAAAAAAAGTCAAAAGAGCAAAACAAGCGTGTAGATACCAACCTCTGTTGTATCTGCTGACCAAGCATTTATACAAGTGGCAAAAGTGTAGATCTAGCATAAAATCGATAGCAAACAAAATTGTGATTTAAATTTCTTCCTATTTATTCTATAATTAATTATCATTGAATTTCATCAAGGCTATAACAGAATTGTTGATTTTTTAGTTTAAAAACTCTCGAAGAATGGTGTCGTAATGGGAGGATTAATATAAATTCCAACAAACCCAATCAAATCACCTTTACCCTTCGTCGTAAACCTACCGACTGCCCTACAGTTTCATTTAATAATGTTACTTTTACCCCTGTCGACAGATCCGCCACTCTGGACTGCATCTGGACAGACGATTAACCTGGAATCCACAACGAACACAAGACTGAAAAGACAGGAACTGCACGTCGATTTCGACTATTACAGCACTTACTAGACAAACGGTCTAAGCTTCCAACTCATTACAAAAAGACTATCTGGACATATGGAGTTGAGCTTTAGGGCTCCACTAAACCTTCGAATTCCTTTCGTATCCAATCCTTACAATATAAAATCCTTCGTAAAATCCTCAATGCTCCTTACTTTGTCACAAATAAAATCATACATAAAGATTATAAGAGGTTACATGTTCCCTATGTAACCGATATAGCCCCAATCAGATATCACTCCTTCCATTATAAACTCCCTAACCATTCAAACCCCCTAGTTTCTAACCTTGCATCCTCTTCCATTCCTGACAATCCTCCGAGGCGCCTGAAAAGAAGTTGGCCACGAGACCAGCTAATGTAAAATGTCATTAGAGTGCTACCAATGGGTAGTTTCTCTACACGCCTGTAACACTCCAATTTAACTTAGATCAGATTTACTAAATGTATTATAATGTACAGTTGTAAATAGCAATAAATAAATATTAAAAAAAAAAATTCTACTCCATTAAAATAAGCGTATATAATATAATAATACCTATTGAAGGTATTTTTTAACTGGCCTCAATTGAAAATAATTATAATGAATAATTAAAGGTCAAAATGTTTTCACTTTTAGGATCCGACCGAACTAACATGTAAATGCGAGTGGGGTAGCGTTGTACCATTGTCCGGGATCGTCCATCACCGCCTCTTCCCTCCCATTCATCAAAAATACCTTCACATCCTACACCCCTTTTCATTCTTCTATTATTCTCCTTGCCCGCTATAATCTCAATAATTAATCATTATTCAATTAAACAATATGAGAGTAATCTATTCTGTAAATATTGAACGCTACTACCCCAGGTTAGACAAATTTTGTTAATGGATAAAGTTTTTTTTTCTCCCTTTTAAAAACAATACGGACAACTGGAAACTGTGAGAGCACCTCTTTTAATGAAATTTTAGTTAATTTGTTTTTAATATTTAATGATTCATTAAAAATACGGTTTTGCCTCTGACTTCATAGAGTGCGGTAATATTGTGTTTGCGCAGCCCATTAGACTTTTCTTTTTTTATATACTTTCATGTTTTATTTAATACTTTTTTGTTATTTTTTTTTTATTTTATGCAATCAGGCGATGAATTAAGCAATCCGCCCGATTTATCCCAATTATTTCCGCTAATAAATCAGATGAAGACCTACAATCAGAAGATTCAACACAGTCCCAATAACCCGTTTAAAAAATGGGCAAAGTATTAACAGGAAATTACTAGCTAGGGTGGGCGGTTCATTAAACATGTTATCAGAAATTGATAGACCTTTTCTTAGATAAGCATACTAGAGGCACATCAGATTCTTTGATGGACTGAGTGCCTGTGCCGATCCTCTATTCCGAGAGATCCCCCCTCCACCAATACCTGGGAGGTGGCAAAGCACAGTCCCCTTGGTTGATGTCCTTGCCGAGGGAAGGACTTCTGGTTCTGCAGCCTGAAGTCACCCTCACCTCAACACTACCAGCCGGAATGGTCCCTCCCCATTCTATGTTAGCCCCCAGCTATCAAGCCACTAATATGTAAAAACCGCCTTCAGCGGACCTTGTTGTTTTCATCTAATGTAATGCGGTAAAGCAAAACAAGACAAATTTGCAAATATGTGTATATATAATTTTCTTAGTTTTTAAGTAAATATATATAATTTTAATTGCTTAGTTTTAAATAAATAGGGGGTAAGAAAAAAAAGCCAGTGGAATGGTAAGATACCTGGGAATTCACCTAGATCCCTACCTTACCTGGAGCCACCATATCAACATCAAACTAACTCAAACCCACACAATGCTATATCCTATCCTAAATAGAAATTAAAACCAGAAACAGCTTTTCTTATATTTAAAACGATTCTCATGCCACTGCTGATGTATTGTTGTGAAGTCTGGAGAGTGGCATCCTTTATGAAAAGGAAAAAATTACAATCTTTTTAAAATAAAGTTCTAAGAATTGCATTGGATGCTCCTTGGTTCATAAGAAATAGCGAATTGCATCAGGAATTACAAATGGAGTCAATAGAGGATTATATCAAGAAATGGTTTATGAAGTTCCACTCCCAGTTACCGACAGCTAAAGGAGCAGTGACCTACAACTTGGGAAATCCTACCTCAACCCGAAGACTAGAGCCCAGGGTGCTGCAAGACATTATGTTATAAATTCAATATTTATTAATTCTATTATTCACACCACTTTTATTTTACTTATTATTATTTATCTTTTTTTCAAAATAACTTTTTTTTTACCTTTAGAGGGCAATTGTTTGTTTTGTTAGGTCTACAAATGTCATTATTTTTACTTTTCTCTTTTATCAAGAAGAATTATTTTTATCTATTCATTTTACCTTATTTTCTTTTAATTATAACATTGTAATAGGGGTGTCTTTCGTACGAGACTATACCTCCCATAATCAACTGTTAAAAAAAACCAAATAAAATGTAACAGATATATCAACCATGTAAGGCCCACCAGGCCGATCTGGTATTAAATAAATAATAAAAATAAATTAAGAATACAAACTTTTTTTAAGTGGTTATTTATTTATCTGATATTTTTTATCAAATCAACATTCTTATTTTATTTCAGTTATCTATAATATTAATTTTATTAATTAGTAGCCTATATCTTAAGGATTATTCTTTTCTTTCTTCAAACTTTTTTTTTTAGTGTTAATATTTATAAATTTATATATATATATATATATATTTTAGTCTACTGTTAATAATATTTATCTACCACAAGATGATCTTTTTTTTTAATGTCTGATATTAACAACAGGCCCTTCTTTAACCAGTTGGGCCCTGGGAACTTTAAGACAGGGTGACAAAATCAATAAATACTATTTATCCTATCTAAATCGATAGAATTAAAAAAATAGTGTTTTTTTCTTCTTTTTCACTAAACAAAACAACAAGAAAAAAATAGTAAAATAAAATAACCAGTGTTAGTATTAATTTACTGAAGAGTTTTTACTAACCAACCGAACAATTTCAATTTGCAGAACATAACATAATTTAAAACAACAAAAATAATAAAATAGATAGAAATATAGCTCAGTATCTATTATATAAAGGAGGCCCCTTTAGTTGACTGGTTGCCTAAGGACATTTCTCTATCTTAATAACACTTTAATAATCTGTCTAACATGGATTCATCATTTCTATTCAGTTCTTAAGAAACAATTGTATTTTCAAAAAATTTATTTCAGCTTCTTTCAAATATGAAAAATCCATTTTTGTTTTTAAATATAGGAATGTATTACTTATTTACTAATTTTTAAATAGAATAACATGGCAAACACATTCATATAAATTTCTGTTCATTAAGACTACATACTTATGATGATTTATAAGTTAATATAATTTTTCTGTTATGTTGAAGTTTATGTTAGGGCCAAGAAACTAACAGAGTGGATTCGCTTGGATATGAAAAGGAACTGAGCCAGACAAAGAAGATGGGTAGACGAGATAAAGAAGGTAGAAGGAACACTGTGGTCACGAAAAACCAAGGACAGAAAATACTGAAAGAAGAAAATAAACAAACTCTCAATGAACCAAAGTATAGACCCCATTAAAAACTTTATTACTCAAACTATATACCCCATTAAAGACTTTATTACTCCTTAAAAAGGTAAGGTCCATATACATGTATAATAAAGAAAAAAGTAGATGTAAATATAAATATGAATGTAAATAATAATATATAAATGTATATAAATAAAGACTATTATTATTATCATTTTTATGTCATACCCTTAAAGAAATAAAATAAAATACAAAACTATAATTAACATACTTCCTAACTAAAAACTTAACATACTTCCTAAACTATAAGTAACATACTTCCTCCATTACATGCACCATCAATTCTGTTTTGGCTGGAAATGGAGAGACTTCCATGCATAGGAAATACGATTTCGCCATTTCTGGGCAGTACAAGTTCCTTCATTTTCAGTTGGCCTCCAGGTAATTCAATAGTGAGTCTCATGTCTTTAGGGAAAACTACTGTGTCAGTGCTGCAAGGTAGTGCACCTTTACTCCAATTATCAGTGTGATTGTAACTAGTTGAATGCAGCCAAGTGAATTGTCTACCACTGATTTGAGATATTATCTCTAAAACTACGGAAAAAAAAAATTATCATTAAATTATATTCAAGTCTGATGATGAGTCACAAAACAGATGTCCATTAATTCATGTATTCATTAATTAAATAAAAATAAAGTATGATAATTAAAATCTATATTATAAAATAGGCAAAGACACAATAGATAACATCGACCATTAAACCTTATTTATAAAGTAATAGTTTTTACTGAAATGTTTAAAAACAGAATAACCGTTTCTTATCAAATGAATACCTATTTTATTGTTATAAAAAAAAGGAAAGAGTCTTTCACTCAGGTGGGGTTCAGTAAATTGTAAGATGTACTATTTCTTGAACAATGATTGTGAGAGGAGGTGATTTGTTCAAGATTATGCTCAACTGCCAGATTTTCCTCCAACTAGGGGTTGCCTCTAAATAGAGGTTGGGAGGGCTCTTGATCCCACAGAGTTGACTCGTGACTATTTCAACAGAATATCCTATTCAATTGTTAAAGAGGGGTTAAACTTATTTTTATTGACAGTAAAAACACTTGATAGTTGATAGTGTTAAGTTGGTCTAAAATTAAAACTTTTAAAAATTAATGAAATTGTGACAAAATAGATTAATTCAACTTGTAATTAATGACCTGGGCAGAATAGCCGGCCAAACTTTTTTAAATAATTGGATGTTAGGTGTAAATTTATATTTTAGATTGTCCTTAAGATGGGCTAATTGGCCGAAACATTGGACTGTTGATGACATAATAGTGTTGAGACTTAACATGGACACCAATTGATTTATTTAAAAAATACTAATTTTAGTTTTGGATTATCATTTTTAAATATTTTAATTTCATCTAATTTTTATTATTTATTATCATGTTACTTAAAGTTTTTATCATTTCATTTATAAGTTATTTTATTATTAGTTCAAATAATTTTAATATATTATTCCATATATAATTTTAATACATTAATAATGCAGCACTTAAGCAAATTTTTAAAATAATGATAAAGAGTATAATAAAACACTTGCGGTATATTCTCCCTTAATTGGCATTGTTAGCATTTAAATATAACCAAATTATAAAATGAATGTGACATTAATCAGAAATAGATTCATATTACCGAATTGCTCTAGGTATTAATTTATCTAGATATGCATAGGAATTTAACATAAAAAGAGATCTTCAGAGCAGATCAAATATACTCTCCTTAAATTTGTTGGATTCCTCTTAACAGGACTGCAATTTTTTTACATTAATATTTATTTATTTTTTAAACATTATAAGAATGATGATTGTAAGGATATAATTACATTGGTGTTACCAGGAGGCAATCCTTCCTGGCTAACCCGCCCACTTTTTTCTACAGGAGGGTAAGCAAAAAGCGGGCGGGTTAGATGGAAAGCCCCTATTTGAAATAAAGTTTTATTTTAACAGAGTCTGTCTAGTGGGGTTTTATTTTTATCTGAAACGTTGTAACATTTTAAAACATGAATGTAGTGAATGAGTATTTACTTTATTTGACAGTTTTGAGTTAATCTGTATGATATTTAATGGTGATGCTTTTTTTTTTTTTTTTTTTTTTTTTTTCGTAACCTCTTTTATTATTAAATTCATGGTGACGCTAATTTGGTGATGACCCTATATCACCTTTGAAACATTTACTTAAAACAGGAAGAGAAGTTAGTTAAATTGAGTAGACATAGAACAATTCTAAATGGAGAAAAATATTCTAAAATTGGAAAACGACATGAATAACTCATATTTAAGTTATTTATTAATAAACAGGTAAAATATATAATACATAGGTCGGTATAATACATTTTTTTAACCTTTTGAGGTCACTTTTTTAAGAAAAAAAAATATTTATAATTAAATCTCAACACATTAATAAAACTCAGACAATTAGAACCTTAAATGAAGTTTTCAATATACTATGACTATCTAAACCATGCATTAACAATAACAAATTTTATCCATTATTAGTAATATAAAACCTGGTACTTACAATAAAAAATGAATAAGGTAAAGAATTTCATGTTGAACATTCAAAGCCAAACCATCTCAGATACAGGGCAGGCCATCTGGTGATAATGCATTATAAAATGTTATCAACAAACTACTACTGTCTTGTTCAATTACATTCACATGAAATGTAAAATTTTTAGAATAACATAAATATTTTTATTAATATCTAATTTATTAAACAAAATATATATTTTTGTATTGTAAATAATATCCTGAAAAGACTAAAAGAGATTTAGAATAAATTTTTGGAAGAGATTTCATAACTTTTTTTTCAAAGCTTAACCAAAAATATTAAAATGTCTTAAATAAAAGATGTAATCATTCACTAATTGGCCTAATAAGATCTTAATGACTTCAATTTTTAAGCTGCAGATGTTTTAGTATGGAAAATTTCATAGTAGGTAATCAATAATCATATGAAAAAATTGCTCCAAGCTTCACAACTAAATTTCTGACCCAATACCTAAAAAATTATTACTCTATTAATTTATGTTATTCCTGCCAACCTCCTGCAAAACTACATTTTGTCAAATAATACAATCTAATAATTGTTTTGGTTTAGCTTTTTAACCTGTTTATTTGTGTTTTAACTTATTTATTCATTTCTTTTAGCTCCTTTATATGTTTTTTAAATGTATGTATTAGTTTTTAACTTATTTATTTGTTTGTTTCTTAACTGATATACTGCTGTGACTATTGTATCTTTGATTTATTTTTACATTGCTATTGAATTATAATTTTTTTTAATTTGTGTAACGGATCAAATGAGTATTGCAGATTACTGGAGAGAGGAAGTATAAAACAGTGAAAAAGGGAGAATACCATATTGAATGAATAGGTTAATTGGAATAAGGCTTTGTGCTCAAAGAAGAATGAGGAAAACAAATATATTGAGAAAAAATAAAATAAAATTGTCCAATGGGAAAAAAATATATTGTATTTAGAATGTAGTTGATTATTATTGAAAAAGGAAAAGATAGAAAAAAAATTTGTTGTCTTATCATATTGATACATGTAGTTTATACATGTCAAATTATGGATTGATTGATATACTGTGTATTGTAGCAACCCAATGTATCTGGGCAGCAAGGCCAAATAAAGCTTTTGTCTCTTGCTACTTTATATTTATAAGAAGTATCTACATAATATAAAAATCAATAAGTAAATAAAAAAATTGATGTGGTTCACTCATCACAAAACTTTCACTTGCTAATCTACATTTAGTCGAAATTAATCCTTGCTTGTTTCGAAATAGCAATTTCTTTATTATTTTTGGAGACAATTCTTCCAATACTTAGTAAGGCTAAACAGAAAGGAATCTGATTGTTTAAGCATAGGAAGGGGGGTCAAACAAGAAAACAGTCTGAGTCCCTTGCTATGGATGAAGTAGATGCCAACTGTAAATGAAGAACGGAGAGGACGTCCCTGGACTGTAATAACCTCCACCCGGCGGTCATACAACTCCTCTACGCAGATGACATTGTTCTCTAGGCGGACACCCCTGATAAATTACAGCAGGCCAGTGACTGAATGGCACGAAGAGCTCCACCAGAAAGGAATGGAAATAAATACCAGCCAAAGCAAGATATTACATGTGGGGAGGCAAGTAGATCTCCATATATATATATATATATATATATATATATATATATAATTTGTAACGAGAAAGAAATGGAAGTGGTAGCAGATTTCATCTATCTAGGAACTATAATAGACAGGTCTGGGAAAATAGACTTAGAAATATCAAACAGAATAAAGAAAGCTAATGCAGTCTATTACCAGATCTACAAAAAAGAAGAAGGCAATACTTCCTCTCAATGTACTTCCATTTATGGGTTAGTAAAAATACAAAACTATTATCATAAAAACCATGGAAACACAAAAATATTTACAAATTAAATTCATTTTTTGTCACATTCTCTTAGCCTTCAATAAATGTATATATTAGATATTAGTTTTTTCTAAAAATTCTTTGGCTTTCCAAGAGTATATTGATCATTTACATCACTACTCTTATTTCCAGAAATTTTTTTAAAACCTGGGAAACTATATCTCCCCTAGTTAATTATCAAGTTCTTTTTTAGTTATTATTTATCCATTTTTAATATATTTTATTACCAATAATAATAAGAGAGAGTTAATTATCTTAAATTAAAAAAAATTAAAGGTCCTTTAGTGTAAATTATTTTTAAAATTAAGCATTAAAGCCCTCAAACTATTTCAATAAAGACAAAACATAGCCCATATTAAAGACCATTGATACAAGTTTATTCAAAATAATTAGTTTTTATAAATGGTAAAAGCGATAATATAAAATGGCTTTCCATAAAGTCAATGTTAGTGAAAAAGTTATAGTAACATTCCAGCTATATACCTCATAAATTTATACAACTTTTCATTTTTGTACTATGCCATAAACAAACATAAGCTCTGACAATTTATGCGAGTCTTGGTTGTTACTTGCAAGACCTTAAAAAGTGTATTTCTGTTTAAAACAATACTTCCTCTTACTATGTATTTCATATAAGTCAAAGTAAAAATAGATAACTTCTTGATTAAAAATAAATCTAGTGCCAAATGTACATTTTAATTTCATTTTTTTTTTTTTTTACTGAGTATAATAATTCCATATGTATAAATCAAAATATTATCAAGTTTCAGTTTCTGTCTAATTTCTAGAAACTCAATTAACAACAATGGTTGATAATTATAGGACAAAATTTATTATATTACTAATTGTACATATCTGAAAAAAATGTTTAAGTATCAGTCTTCAAGAACAGCTAAAAGTGATAAAAGATTAAAGTAATATGTGAATGTACGCCTTAATGGTTGTAACTTTATCTGCAAACCCGTTTTTTAACTAACAAAATTTTGTGAAAAACTAAGAAAAATTGAAAAAGCACTCATAAATATAAATCAAATATTGAAAAAGGAGCTATGAATTTAAAAGTATGAAACTTGTTAAAAAGATATCATGATGATTTAACATAAATGAAACTAAACCAAATAAATCAACATGAAATAATGTCCGGAAATATACAGTAAACTCTTTCCTCCTCTCCCCCCCCCCCAAAAAAAACAACTTTAATTATGGGTCTTAAAATTAACATGAATAAAATACTGTTGGTTAAGCAGTGGTAGAACCTAATTATAAAAAAAACTTTATACCATTTAAAAAATATATAAATTGGTGGTTAATTTTTTATGGTTTTTTTTTTTTAACATTTTGAAATATGAGATAACTGTAAGAGTTGATTTTTTGTATAAAAATCGTTTTCTTGTACCTTTGAGGTATCTCAGATTAACAGACAATATCCTACATTTATTTATCCGTACTTAAAAACAAAAATCTTAGAGTAAGTTAATTTTATGGTAGCCCCAAGTATTAATATAATTATATATAAGTTGGATGGAAGTAATGATAAAAGAAAAGTAAATATATTTTAACAAACTATATTATAACACTACAGTATAAAATTTGAAAAGATTTCTTATAAAAAAAATATATAAATCTATCCATGATAATAGCTGCAGGCACCTAATTTCCAAAGAAGTAATTTTACAACTATTAACTATATTACATTGAAAAAATTTAATGTCAAGATTTGGTTTAATAAAAAAGAATATTTTTACACAATTTTAAACTGAGCACTTCTCTATAGCTTATGGTTAAATAATTGATTCGATAAACATAATATAAATCCTTATTAATTTACTCTAGCAAATTCTTTGTATTACTAGTTTCCAATTCATGACTGTATGTTCCATATACTTCACGATTAAACTGTTCATGTTTTTTTGAAATTATCAAGCTTAGAAACTGTCTTTTTTTTAATGACTTCCCTACTTCTTTAATGAATATTTTATAAAATTGTAATACAATTATTTCTAGCACTTTTTTTCACAAATAAAAATTTATATAAACTGAAATATTTACTAATAAAGATTTGTAGTCTTGATAAAGTCAACACTCCAACAAACAGAATCTATCTGAGCAATACAATCTTTTTTTTTTTCTTTTCTTATGTCGGCCCAAGACTCCCGTTGGAGTCCTACACTGAGCAATACAATCTTACATTAGAATTGTTTCGTTCTCTTTCTCTATGCCTCGTAGAAGAGAACTACCACTTCCTCAAGGACTTCGTCTACATGTGGAGGGAGGAAGTGAACCCCATACACTTCATGTAGGTAAGGGCTTGACCACAATATTAGTGACCCAAAGGAGATAGAAACTGACACATACTGAGATCAAGAAGGCTGAACCAGTCTGGAACATTTAAGGAAGCAGCTGTACGGATAAGGGCCTGTATGGCTCGACCTAACAAACAGATACAGCCTCATAACGAGGTGCTCTACGAAGTGCTGGGCTGTATTCAATTAAAATTGCACAGATGTCCATATTAATATTAAATGGTCCTATTAAAAATATTGTAAATAAGATAAAAAAAAATTGACTACTCCACTGCTAACACACCCCATATGCTAAAAATAGCAAGGCAGAGAAAAAAAAAATATCTAAGCATAATACCTAATAAAAGTCTTGATTTCGATGATCACACTGCATCACTATAAAGGATTTCATTGGAAATAATTTCTGATCGATATCCTGAGGATACCAGTTAGAGATGACTCCTGTCAAAATCAATTTCATTGCTACAATATTCTTCAGTTTCTATTCTCATTTGATGGGAACATAACTGACTCCATTAAATACTGGAGACTGGTCAAAGTTTAGAGTATAGTAATAATTTATTTCATGCAATGGTATTCTGCAATAAGAGAAAAAACTTATAAATATTTTCCATGGGCCATCCAAAGAAAAATAAAATAATTGTTTATTGTATTTTTTACATTGTGCAAATCAATTACTTAGATAATTTATAATAGTTTTGGAATTGAAATGTCAGCAGTAAACCTATTAAGAGAGGCATGAGTTTGAAAATTGAATGGACTCCTATAGTCACTAACAGATTAGATACATATATGGCTTTAACTTTCAGTATTTTTTCTAAAAACTTAAGTATTTAATGACTATACATATTTAATTTAAATAAAAGGTGAATTTATAAAAGTAAGATGCTTCAAGTATGATCAAAATAACTCAAATAGTAAATAAACTATTTATTGTGGGCCAATGTTTCGCCTCACTTTGCAGGACTAAAAAAATACAAACTAAAACGATGTAACTATGTAGGAGAATAGAAAACATGAAATAAAAGTAAACTAAGGTATAGCTAAAATTGACTTAAAATATGAGAAAATTTGTATAAAAATGAACAAAAGGAAATAAAAATAAGATGTACAAGAATCACAAAAGTATTTGACAAATAAAAAATTAATTCTGTACCGCTATAGCCCATGAATATTTATAATCATGCATAGTTAGTAGTTTGTATCTTTTTTTGCCCTGCACACAGGGACGAAATGTTGGCTCATAATAAATAGTTTATTTGTTATTTTAGTTATTTGTACCGCACCTGGACCGGACCATCCTCCTCTGGTACATTATACACGGCCAATCAACTATCTTCCAAAATGTGAATTTAGTTTTTGTGCTCACCTTCGTTTTCTTGATTTAATTTATTTCATCAATTGATATTTTTATTCTTTTTAATAAAGGTTAATAAATTAAAGTGTTTGGTTTTTTCTTGTTATAACAATAAATAACCTTCAGTATATTTTTGTACTTAATAGAAACAACAATTAGGAATTAACAGATCTAAATAAGATTGAATCTCTCAAACCATTCCATCTATGAAAAGGTTAAAATTAAAAAACTTTTGATAAGTAAGGTAAAATAACAGAAAATACAATTATGGGAATGAGGTAAGTATTAAACACAGGAAATAAACGAAGATATATTATTAGATACCTAATAATTAAAACAAAAAATTTTAACAATGGAAAAGAGTTAGTTTATTCTAATAAGTAGTGTATTAAGAAAGAACTAGCTTACTGCAAAATAAATTTGATCTCAGCATGGATTTTTAAAAAAGTCAATAAACACCTCAATAAAATACAAATATCTTTGTGTGCGTATATAATAAGTTCTGTACAATATCCAAAAGCTATAATATAATCTATAAAATTAAATATATCTCTAAAATGTACATAATTTTTTGTCATTTTTAAAATTAATCTTTCATCACAACTTATAAATCTGTTACAACAGAAAAATATTATAAATTATACAAAGCAAAAATAAAGTATCAGATTTTCTGGATTAAAAGAGATAAATGAACAATAATTTTATCAAACAATAACAATTCACTATTATAGCATCTTTATAATTGAGCTCAAATATGCAATAAGTAACCAACCAATATTTCTATAAGCTATAGCCATTATTTTTCAAGAACTTTCATTTTGCAACAAAACTCTGGGGCACTGTGTTCCTATAGTGCTAGGAACATTGTTCACTAGGTTTATCACTAAGGGGAAAGGCAGGAGGGGAAGTGGTATAACCCTACTCTCCTTCAAAGCAAAGGTGAAGCCAAAAAGGCCATGTACTTGGGGATTAGGTTTACATTGAAGTTAATAGGAATGTTCTTCATTGAAATCTAAACTGAAACAGAAGGCTGTCAGTGATTGGCTCATATTCTTCCCCTACTCACCTGCCAAGCCCCTGGGTCCACCATAAGGCCCACCTTTATGGCTTCACTTTTTCTACCAGTTTACTCCTTCCTCTAAGTTTATTACCAATATAGGTAATAAAACAAATATCTCATAAATATCAGGAGGTTCTTTATTGCATATTACATACAAATAATTTTACTGAATAAGTAAGTTTATAATATCTTATTAGATATCTAGTGAGATATCTATACATTGGGATATGAATAAAAAAAAAATAAAAATAATCTTACATAACCTAATTTATGGATAGAGCTATATGAACATACTAATATTGATACCTAATCATTGAAAACAGAAGTAGTTAACATTAAGTGAAATTATAATCTACTGTTCTGTAAATTATCAATTAACAGACTAGTAAAACAATTCATTTCCTATTCTATTATTTTAATGTTTCTATACAGCTCACAATGCAAGGAGTTATATAGATTATTATATTCTCAGTATCTTCCCGAATAAATAGAAATGAAGCTTATTTTCTCACAGCCTTTAAAACACTAATCTAATTTTGTTCTCACTGCTAAAGAAGGATTGGTGTTATATTCGTATCTTCATAAGATCACCCAAAAAGCTGAAAATTTGTAATTGAGAAAAGTAAGAGATACAGGTAAAAAAATTATGGTAATAGTGAATACAAATATAAACCAAATAAAATTCTAATTTAAAAAAAAAAAACAGGTTCTTTGTTAATACATTGTTTGAAATCTTTGCCTTATTGTAATGTTTTAATGACTACATAAACTAGCAGATGCATATAAAGTTTTACAGAATTTTAATTATAAACAAACTAAAGTTATATTACTTGGAAACCATACCGTAAAAAAAAAAAGAATTGAACTAAAAGAGTCTTAGAATCGCCCAAAGCAAGTATTAAGAACACAATAATTTGTCTAGTATCTGAACAGAAGCTTCATTGATTGAACAGTATTTCAAGGCATATTACAACATAAAATTTTCTATTATTGTCTCGTTTAATTTCATTTTCTATATTTTAATAAATAATAAATAAATCTTTTGTCAGAAATATTGCCTCTCAGTAATCAAATTTCAAAAAACATCCAAAGGGATTCTATAAAAGTTCTCTGGTGATAGGAAAAAAATGTTTAAAATAAAATAACCCCCTGAATTAAGTAAACAAACACAGATTGAGAATTCAATTTTAGACATTAAAACATAATGTACCTAGAGAAGAGGGTAATCAATTCAAACTCTTGTCACCAGGTTGAATCGATGAGGAAGAAGATAGTGACAAATGTCCTGTACTGTCTGCCAAATCAACAATCTCACCATCTAAAAAAAAAAAAAAGAAACTATAATAACATTATGTAATTGGCAGCACTCCACAAGAATATCGTAGCCATCATGAAATTAGAAACTTTGACCCTAAGGACTATATTTAATTATATCCAGTAGGTATTTTGAATTTTTTTTTTCTTTTCTAGTTTTACATTCGATAGCTCACATAACAGACTATGAAAAAAAAATGCTTTAAGGACACGAGGACCATACACATTTCAGCAAGGGTTCGAGAGTGACAGCTCAAAATGTTACAGGTTTAATTCTCACCTAGGTCAGCCTATATTTATTTAAGAATTATATTTCCAATCCAGAGCTGAACAAGATTTCAATAGGGATGTTAAGGCAAAATAAATAAAACATTATAAAAGGTTGCAAAGAAGGATTTGAGATGTAAAGTAAGAGGATCACAACTATCTAATTGTTAACAGCTGCTGTATCCATAATGATAAGAAAGTCTATATAAAATATAAATAAATTGAAGGGTGGATTATACTGAAATTAATAACAATTGTCTCCAATTATAATTAATCTCAATGTGATGTTTAAAATCTTGAAGCCATTACGATTCGTATATGAATTGGCTATTAAAGTTAAGAAAGTTAATTCCTAGTTCAATAAAGGCCTACGTAATTTATAACATTTTAAATTAGTTTAGTTTGACAAAATTAATTTTTATACTAATAAGTGAAACATCTAAACCAAGTAACTGAGTTGACAGATGTAATTAACAATATAGTTGACAGATTTCCAGGGAAATGTGCATAGAATTTTTACTTTCACTTACGTGTATAAGGAATATATATCATGGGGAAATAATGCCATCGTGCAAAATTTCAAATTAGAGTTTTCAACAAATATATAAGTTTTGAGGTCCCCTGAGTCCAAGATATGCCATGACCAAGATTCGCAAAACAGTCTATGTTTGTGTGTGTGAACAGCCTAGCTCAAAATATGAAAAGTTGTAAGAAACTGAATTTTAGGGCTTGTGTATTCCTGGGGTGTTACAGTAACTTTTTCATTAAAATAAATCAATCGGAACTGCTACTTTATGGACTAATTTTACACTTTTTTCTGATTTTCCCCATCCAAGTTGATAACAAAACTTAGTAAATCAATGCACAACTAAGTGGTCTTCAATACCAAGTAGGTTGTTGTATACCCATTGAATTTGTTTAACAAGGCTTAAATAACAATTTTTTATAAATTTTCCACTCAATATTAGTTATACATTATACGTGAAGAGCTCCCACTCCCCACTGTGCCGGAGTATATAGACTTCAAGAGCCTAAAGGTCTAAATTTCACCATTCAACCAGCAGAACGGCCCCTCCCCGTTCCAATAATCGACTAGCATAAGCCAACCAAGTTACAACCTTCATTGGACCCCTCACCTAACCTTATAATGCCAAAAGGCAATCCAAGGTATCCTACAAACCCAGCTATACATATAGCATACCTCCTATATGTACACAACAAATACCCACTAAAATCTTTACAGGAGGGTATGAAAAAAAAAAATCCACTCAATAAAAAAGAATTTGATAAATAACTAAAGGAGAAAAAAAGAAAAAATAGAGACAGGAGTTCGTACTGGAAAAATCCTAACTCGCCCAACCTCTACCACCCACATTCATTTGTGCAAGACATCGTTATCCTACCTACTTAGTAGCTAAATGCCATTGAATGAAAAATTTACAAGTTTTCTTTAGTTTGATAATTGTCCTCTTCTACACCTCATGTCTAACAACTTCCCATTTATTTCTTTTAATAAATATAAAAGGATCAAGTTGTTCTGAAGAAGTTTCCATCCCTCTCTCCTCTAAGGAAGCATCCCTCAAACCCAATCAAGGAACTCTCATTCACCAATAAGAAATTATCAGTAGGTCTACACAACTGTTTTCAGAAAGCTTTATTAAAATCAAAAAAATTATTTTAAAGAGCTTATCATCCCGCCTAATAATAAGAAGTAAGTCTGAATAAGCTGGAGTCTGATTTATTATAACAATAGTTCTACTAGTTAGCCACTGAGGTTACCTAGTCTCATCTTGCTTTATTAGTCTTTGTTAGACTTGTCACCATATTCATATTACAAGAGTTTACATTTTTAAGAGAATCATTCAATGATTTCAACCCCCCCCCCTTAACGTATTCTATGGTAACAAATTAACATACAAATATTTTTGGTCGTAAAATGAATTTTAATTACCTGATAAATCTTCATCAGACAGGTCCCTCGGTGACAATCTACATCCTCTATGTAAATAATTGTTTAATTTACCACTAGAGGCTAATATCAGTCCCAAAAATGGCGGAGAGGGGCTGAGAGGCCTAGATAAATATTCTGGATGGAATTGCACAGACACATAGTAAGGATGGTCGTCCAATTCAGCAATCTCCATCCTTTTATTTTCTTCACAATGACCTAAAAAAAAAATTTAATTGAAAATCTTTTCTTTCCTTCAATTCACTTTATCTGGATTACTTTTTCCCTTGTTTCTAATAAATAATATTAAACAATAGTAAAAATTTAAAATATTACAAGATGTTATTTATTTTATTCTTTCTGCATTGCTGAACTTGGTTGTACTATCTTTTAAGTTTCAAACATTTTTTAATATAAATATTTAATGATTAGTTACTTTCCATAGGTTTTTTTAATATTCACATAATATCCACATTTTTTATTTTACTCTTTCTTTTTTTTTATATACAAAGTAAATCAACATTCACTAAGGAATCTCAACAAATTTTGAAACAATGCAACAAAAAATATTAAACATATTTTATACATATTATTAAAATATTAATTAAAAATTCGTATAAATATCTTCTAAGACAAGTTTAATTTAAATATCACAGATTTATGTAGTTCCTTTTGTCTGATCCATATAACTTTATTTCATCAAAATTTAAAAACAAATTTTTAAAATATAAGGGAACCAATTAAACTCCTCCTATCTTTGGCAGACTGAAAGGAATTGAATTTTATCCTAATCTTTACTTAGTTCTATATATAAGATGGTCAGGGTTGTGGTCAAAAAGAGTTATAAACTATTTGTTCTTTTTGACCGCAACCCTGACCATCTTCTTATATTAAAGTTTTACGGTCAACTATATATATATATAATAATACCAATTTGCAGGGCTTCATCAGGGCTGTTCAAAGCGATAGGTTAAACAGACCTAAGGGAACTAATTAAACTATTACTGTTATAGGTCTGTTTAACCTATCGCTTTGGACAGCCCTGCAAAGTGGAGCGAAAAGTCAGACATTAAATAGTTAAAAACTATTTGTTCCTTTTTGACCGCAATCTTAACCATCTTCTTATAGTTTATATTAATATTTTTAAAAAACTTATAGAAAGTACAGATCACTAAATATTTATATTATATAAGTTGCACCTTTCCGGAGTAGAAGTGAGGTGTGTACGAAAACATTTTAAAGTTTTTATTCAAGCTCTGCAAGTGATAGTACAAAATTCTTATCTGAACTAATTTCACGAAACTTAATAAAAAAGTGTCAATGCATCAATTTCGTACCATGAAAACCTAGGCTACTTCAAGCAGTGCTTCTACCAGCACAAGGTATAATTATAATAGCCATTTTCTTCAAGACCTTAAAGAAGAAATTTGTTTTCATTATCTATATACCACTAACTACACTAGCCAACAAAACAGAAAAATAAATGCCTTGTTTTTTTATTTCATATTCAATAAAAGAATGACAATTACTATGGCTAATTAGAATTAAAGTGGTTCTGTTTGAAATAGGAATTTTGATAATACAGTCTAATGTTAATAATAATTCCTTTCAAGAATGATTAGGAACAAATAAGCAGAAAATATTGTTTCCTCAATTCAATCATTTATTATTTCAATAGAATTTTTAGCTTTGAATTATTGTTATTCCTTGTAATAAAAAAAAATTAAAAAAACTGCCGCCAAGATAGAGCTACTAAAGCTTTACCCTTTAAGTTATATATAGATACTAACCGACAAAATGAAATCCTTTGTCTTCAAACTGCTGAATGTACTCTGGGTTCACTTCAAATCTGTGTCTATGCCTTTCTTCAATTTTATCTTTCTGGTAAAGTTGTTCTAAAAAATATTAATAACAATTAATACTAGATATCTTTCATCACTTTACACAATTGATCTTTAGAAAAAATATATATGAAAAAGTAAATACTGAAGTTATACATATGAAGAGAAGATGGTCGGAGAAAAGGGGGGGAATGGTCAGAATATAACACAAATAAATTGAAATAACTTATCCAATAGTACCAACGTTTCGGCCAGAATTTCTAGCCTTTATCAGGGGAAAGAACAAAGAACTAGATAACAACCAATAAATACAAAAAAGAAAGTATAAACAGAATAACATACAACAAATAATTGTACAGAATGAAATTAATAAAAATAAAGTGAAGAATAAAATGGAAAATAAAATGTATTTATAGATAATTGAATAAATCCATAAAAATAACATAATTAAGGAAAAAAACTCGTAAAGTTATATAATGCAAAGGAAAATGAATATATTGGTTTATTAATAATTTAAATTTAAATTATTAATACACCAATATATTATAATATTCAAGGTTTATTTAAAGTAAATAAAAGGAATTTTAATATTTTCTAGTTATTCTTATATCTAAAATACAGCTTTGAAGATAACAAGATTAAATAAAAAGATAAAACATTTAATAGACATGAGAAATTTATATATAATATTATAGACTCTTAATCTCAGGGCGGGTTTTCTAGGCTTTCAAAACAGACACTGTTCTACTAATAACACTGGATTAAATGGATATCTACTTTTACAACTGTATTTAATTTTAGGTAGAATGAAACTAAACAATTTATACTATCTTCTTTTGATGATTGATGGTTTTCTTTGTCTGACTCTCACAAACTAACACTGACTTTGTTAACAAAGCTTTGGTCCTCTAAAAATTTTCACCTCACTTCTCATCCACCAGCGATTCAAACAAAGAGTACCTTCTTCTTGGATGACTCTTTGATGTCTTCTTTTTCTAGTTGTTTTCCACTAAGTTATATTTGCTATGTAAATATTTTATTGATAATTGTTATTGTATTCTATTTCATCTTAGATTACTCTTTTTCTATAATTATGGTAAAGAAACAACAAAAGTTGAAAAATTTCAATCTATGTTCTCAACACAAACAATTCAACGGACTTCGGAAGGACGCGTGCCGCTATCTTCTTTGTTTTGAATAATGTATTTTTACTTCATATTTGACTGATGAAAATTGGCTAGCTTGATTTTTTGATTCAATACAATAAATAAAGAATACTCAAATGATACATAAAAGTAAAACCATTTATATATGAAAAATAAATATTTACTCAAAAAGAGGATATTACAATATTCATATTCCTTTGCATTATATAACTTTTAATTTTTATTTCCTTAATTATGTCATTTCCACTTACTTATTCAATTATCTATACATACATTTTATTTTCCACTTCTTTCTTCACTTTTTTTTTTATTAATTTCATTCTGTACATTTACAATATGTCATTCTGTTTATATGTTATTTTTTGTATTCATTGGTTATTTTATTATATTATATTTTTGTATTCATTGTTCTTTGTTCTTAGCCCTGATGAAGGCTAGAAATTCTAGCCGAAACGTTGGCACTATTAAATAAGTTATTTCAACTTATTTGTCTTATATTTTGACCGCAGCCCCCCAACCATCTCCTCATAAATATTATCCACAGTCAACTATCTTCTCGTCATAATGAACTTACACACATTTAAAAAAAAAAATTGCTTACTCAATATTGACGAATCGCTTTTAAACTCAGTAATTCTTCTTCCCAATCTCATTGTACCACCCATATCACTTGGGTTGTACTCAGGCATTTCAATGACTACAGGATGTTTTGTATTTTTATCATTTTCAGCGGTATTAGCTTCGGTTAGACCCAAAACATTTCTATTAAAAAAAAAAAATTACATTTCAAAAATGTAGAAACAAAGTCAGATAGAAATAAGAAATGTAAAATAAGACCTAGTCTATTAGGTTGATCATAATAGGAAAAATTAACAAGAAATAAAATAAAATTGACAATAAAGTTTAACCGGACATTTTTTAATTTTTAATTAAACACAAATGAGACATTAAGAATTGGAGTGAGGAACTCTCATTGTGAAAATTTCTTGGTATTAAACCAGATACATTTTTAAAATCTGTCTAGCGATAACAGAAATGCAAAGCAGTTTGAAAAACTTTCTATCCAGAGTTTTCCTCAAAATTATGACAAGTGGATTGGTCCACTCCGGTTCACAAGGTCTCCAGTACAATATAATTGAATATTTTTATTGGTTTAAATTTTAGTTTGGTCCAAATTTATTCTTCATGAAATAATTGAATTTTATTTCTTTAAAAATAAGGAATACAATATTCTCACCTTGCGAACTCAATGACAGCTGCTTGAAGACCTAGACATATACCAAGAAATGGTTTATTAGTCTCTCTACACCACCGACAAGCTTCTATTTTCCCTTCTACTCCTCTAGATCCAAATCCTCCCGGAACAATAACACCACTAAAATAATTTTCAAGTTAGCGTACGTAAATTAAACATCAATGAACATAATTTACCATTATAAAGTCAGAATAAATTATGGTTGATAGGATTTTATAATGCAAAACTTTTAAAAATATAAAATAAAATAAAGTGAATAACTAATTTAATAAGAAAGAGTTCAAATCTGTTATGCTAAGCCAAAAAGTAAGATATATCATAAGTTCCAATTAACAGGTTAATTGCTGAATGCCAGATAACTAGTTCTCTAGAAGAAGGTAACTATCAGCTATATGAGTTGACTTTTTCAACTCTGTTTTAAAAGTTTTTGGGCAGGTTCCTATGAAAACCTATTCATTCTTCATTAATTTTTGTAATTACTCAGAAACTATACATATCCCGGGACATTCAATAAAACTTTCAATTGTATTGTTTTAATCAATGAATATATACCCAAATCAACCAATTGCAAAGCATTGCTAGAAAAGCATTATAAAAAAATTAATTCTGAACATAAAAATAATGAAATGGAATTTGTATAAATATATTAGTTAAACACTAGTTAATTGTATAATTTCCAACCAAAATCAATTTATTGTATCTTCTCTTTTGGTTTAAAATGTGGTTATGATGAGCCTAACAGTGAAGTAGAATTAAAATTAATTTTTTCCAAAAAAAAAAAAAAAAATTCTCTCAATTATATAAAAAACGTTTTAGTAACTGCGGTGTAATATTTTATTTTACTCTCTCAGTGAATTGAAAATTTGAATCTTGAACAGTTAGAAAAACTTTAAACTATTCGATGAGTTGAATACTGAAGCCTGAACAGTTAGAAAAGAAAAGGAAGCACAATACGCTCATATTTATTACACTACATTATTGAAAAAAATAATACAATCTGAACTACAAAATACATATAAATTAGTTATAAGATTTGAGCAATGAGTAGTAGAGTAATATAATTAAATGATGTTGAATAATTTGTAAAATGAGGGTTGGTCCACCTTTAGATGGACCATAATATTT
>NW_027110474.1:24355-30433 GCF_000696795.3 Halyomorpha halys
TACAACATTCACAATTATATATAAAAACTATCAATAATAAACAAAATGAGAAATACTTACTCGCTTTTACACAATTTCTGCCAAGCTTCATGATATGAAACAGAATTTGCTGCTTGACTAGATTTCTCCAGGTCAACAGATTCAATGTACTAAAAAGGAAAATATATTTTTAAAATAACTTTTAATTCTTTTTAAAACAAAAAATAAACAAAAATATTTACGGTAATGTTAACTCGGTAACCAACTGCCACAGCCGCGTGTTGTAATGCCTTTGAAACTGAGGCATAGGCATCTTCAAGAGTTGTATATTTTCCTACCAAAGCAATGTTAATTTCTTTTCTTAACGAGTCAACCCTATAACAAACGATGATCTGTATTTCTGTGGAATGATAATTTTTAATAAATTAATAACAAAATTATTATAACTATATTACCTATCTGCTAAACTTTTCCATTTATGCATATATTTCCTAGGTCTGGGGAAAGGAATGTTCAATTTTAACCTCTTAATAAAAAATTCTAATATACCTTGCTTATCCATAAGCAATGGAACACGATATATTGATGTAACATCATGAATACAGAGTACCTAATATTAAAACAAAAAAAAAAATAATCAATCACACTCAAGAGTATGTTATAACATTTTATATCAATGAAATAATATTAGCAGCCATTACATTTATAAAATCACTTACTTGTTCTGGTGGGACATGACAGAACATGGATATCTTTTTCTTAACAACTTCCGTGATAGGACACTCACTTCTGCAAACCACAAGGTCAGGTGACAAACCCAGGCCACGCAATTCTCTCACACTGGCTTGAGTTGGTTTGGTTTTAGGTTCTCCTGTTGCTTTTGGCTAATCAAAACATAAAAAAATAAATAAAGAGATATATAAATAATTTTCAAAACTGCAAGAACAAAAATACGATAAATAATATTAATCTTACTTGTGGAACTAATGATACATGAGCAACACAGAAATTTTCTAAATTCACTCGAAACTGAAACTGGCGAAATGCTTCAACAAATGGCATCCCTTCAATATCACCAATAGTACCTCCAAGTTCAATGATACAAACCTAGATCAAATAAAAGTTAAGCATTATGAATATAAACTCCTGACTTGCAATATACAAAATGTCACAATCAACAGTCGACACAGACTGCCTGAATCCTAGTCTAAAAAAGTGAAATTTCTGAATACACTTTCTTGCTATTACTAATCCCTATTTAAAAACTATCTTTAAGAATTTACAAGCCTTTTAATTTAAAACTCAACGATTTAAGGCTGTAATAACCTATCAATTGTCTTTCATAATGCCAAAACATCAGGAAGCTATAATCGGTTGGCAGTTGATTGTGATATTGTATGTAAAGTTGAAATAGAATAAAATAATAAATAGAATAATTGTTTGCAAAAAGAATTTTATTTAACAACTACAAATTGCAGCAAAACGATGTTAAATATACCAATTTGTTCATTTTCCAGAGAGCTTTGTGAGCATTAACCCCATTAAAACTATTTACCTTCAATAAAAAGTTATAAAATATTATAATCAATTCAAGATATCTTTTTATAAATCAAAATAAAGTGATTTAGCCAAAACAGAATAGATACTAATGATTGTTAATTCAATAAAGCCTTACTTCTGGTGATTTTCCATCTTGTGAGACAGACCTAAATGCAACTTCTTCGACCCATTCCTGTATTCTGTCAGTTACATGAGGTACCACTAAAATAACGAAGGTTCAAGTTAGTTGTAGTACAGCTTAATTCATATAATAATTTTAGCAAGTTAGAAGTAGTACATCTTAATTTGTATAATAATTTTAGCAACTACAAGAAACTATGCATTATCCACAGATATATGACATTTATTGGACTAATTTGGCATTTTAACCGTGTTCTCAGAACATAGTTTACCTAAAACTACCTGATATTAAACAAACACAATTACATAATATTCAAATAAGTTATATTATGCATAGATATGTACTACACATCCAATTACTTCTTTAATTTATGATTGCAGACAATTTTTATTTTATGTATGTTTATACTGAAATTAGAGTTATAGACTGATATTTATTAATTTTCTAAATGTTCAGATTTACCCATTTGTGTAGATGTACCCAAAAAGATATAATAAAAAGATGTACCCATTTTGTATTAGGATGAACTAGGCGGTTTAAATAACACCACAGAAACTTATTTATTTTTTTTAGTTAAAAGTTTTAAGATGTTTTAAATAAAAAATAGTTCAAGCTTAACTCAAAAAAATAGCTAAAGTACTTTACCCAAGAATATTAAAATACACTATCACTATTAAGTAATTCTGTTCTCAACAAAAATGTTTTTTATGATAAAAGGGCAAAACTCTTGATACTAAAATGAAGACTTTCATAATTACTTAATCAATATAATTTATCATAAAAATGAAATAACAAAGGAGCCTGCCTACAGTATTATTTAACAGCAGCAAAACTGTATAGCAGATGGTGGCCCTTCTTTGTAATGCAACAGAATAATTACATATAAATAATCATAACAAAACATAATTGAAATAAATAGACCCCACTAGGAAAATCAATAGTACATTTAAACAAATCATGTATAGTATAGTAGCAAACAAATCAGTCCTCTTTACTAAAAGAAAATTACCTTGCACAGTTTTTCCTAGATAAAAGCCTTTTCTTTCCTTTGAAATAACATCTTGGTAGATTTTACCAGTTGTTATGTTGTTGTCTCGATGTAATGTAACATCAAGGAACCTTTCATAATTCCCTAAATCTAAATCAACTTCTCCACCATCATCCAGTACATAAGTTTCACCTAAACAAGCAACCATTGAAGTACATTGTTTAAATGAAAATAATTAACAAAAAGTAAAACCAGCTAACAACAAAAACATACCATGCTCATATGGAGAAAAGGTTCCAGCATCAATATTTATGTATGGGTCGATTTTAATACTTGTAACGTTTATGCCACAAGATTTTAATAGAGTCCCAAATGAACTCGCAATTACACCTTTACCCACACCACTAATTACACCCCCTGTAACTAAAATATACTTCATTTTAAATTTTAAAATGACCTTTAATTGACACCACGTGTAAGATTCAACCAACACACGGGATCTACGATGTGTTGATCCTCTCAGAACAGGAGAGGTAATGCCAGCAAGTGGCGGGAGTAATAGCTCCTACAAATATATCGATATTCGTATCGTTTATAAATCGTAGGAGGTATCGATAATGGCGACTTACCAATTTATTATTATTTATAGGAAGGAGGGTGGTGGTAAAAAAATAAAATAGTAATTAAAATAAAACTGGAAACCTGGTGCAACATAAAGATTTATAAATTTACCACTGATAATTATTTTATGAATGACCGATAGTTAGTAGTAGGTATAGAGAAGAAAAATGACTAATTACCACATATCAGGAATGTTTATTATATTCATCAGTGCAAATTTATTAATATATATTTGCTGTACAAACATAGAGGGAACACAAATCGAATCAAAAGATTCGATAACTCGAAGGAGCACTGTTACAAACGATTTTTAAACTTTAATTACTGCTCACCAGTTCATGGAAAATCAAATTGCTCTTATAATTTATACTTATAGTTACAACTATACTGATATTTACTGATACATCAGTATTTTACTAATTAAACAAAAAAAAATCTTGAGGTAAATAATAATCTTATATATGCTTTATATTTCTGAAACAAATAATGTTAATAAATATAATATTTTTTGAAAAATTAATTTTCATAAAATAAATATTGCATGTTGTTTTTGAATTTGAGTCCTGAATTTAAATTGAAGCATCATAATTTAGAATATGGTTCATAGCACCACAAATCATAATTTGATTGATGCAAGTAAAAAAAGGTCAAAATAATAGGTACTGTGAGAATTATTTTGAATTTTTTTTTTAAACCATATTAAATTTCGGAAAATCGTTGATTGACCCTGTGTAATAAAAGAAGATGGTTCAGGTGCGGTCAAAAACACTCATATAGTAATTAATTAAACTATTTATTATGAACCAACGTTTTTCCCCACTTTGCTGAGCTTCATCAATTACTGGATAAAGGTAATCATAAAAAAAAAAAAAAAAAAATGATTTTATGTCTTAGTCAACATTTTTATCACATGCATATTTACTCTGCAGTTTGTTTTTTCTTGCTATTACAAATGTACCTTATTTATAATGAGGTGTAGATAGTTGACCGTAGATTAATGATTGGAGAAGTTTGTCGGGGGGTGCGGTCAGCAAAGAACAACATAAATAAACAAAACCATATTTATTTATTTTATGCTGATGTTTCGACCTGAGTTTCAGGTCTTCATCAGGGCTATAGAACAAAAGAGATAACAACATTTAGAGAAACATACAATTGAAAAGGAATAGTACTATTTACTATTTCTTTTCAATTGTATGTTTCTCTAAATGTTGTTGTTAGCTTTTTTTTCTATAGCCCTGATGAAGACCGGAAACTCAGGTCGAAATGTCAGCATAAAATAAATAAATATGGTTTTGTTTATATATGTTGTTCTTTGCTAACCGCACTCCCTGACAAACTTCTCCAGTACCTTATTTATATGATATTAATGAAATACATGCATTTGGTAAACATATCCGTTCTTAAAAATACATGTATTTTCTACTCTTCAGGTGATTTATTTTTAATTAGTTAAAAACCTAATAATTTAAGAGAAAAGAAACATCAAGCTTTAGTCACATTTGTTCTCGTAATTTACTGAGTCTGGTCCTTATTTTTAATGATATTTGCTTACTTTCATTTTTCTTCAAAATATGTGTTAAAAATAAAATATAATTCTAATACTATTTATAATCTTAACAAATGCCTGCAGAATGGGCCAAAACAACATACATTTAATATTAAACTACTGTATTATTTTTGAACCATCTAGGACCTGAGTATAAGTGTAATTTTATTTAAAAACAGAAATAATAATTTCTAAAAACAATGACAATTACGAGATATGTTTTTTAAATAAGATAACTCATAAGTTAGGATTAGGGTCATGCTCAGTAAATTAAGAAAATACATACAAGCAAACTAATTTTCTTCTCTCTTCTTCAATCATTCAGTTTTAAAATGTTTTCTGCTTGTTGATTCTAGGTAAGTGTTTGAATACCTTGGTATAATATACTGTTTCTACTTTATGTAACTTTTTAGACTGTTGAAGTGTGATATGCTGCTTTGTACCTGCATATCTGTGGTATCATGTTTTCTGTCCTCCTGATACCTAAATTGGTAAAATGTTGACTGACAGATTGCCAGTATTTCAGAAACCTAAAGTTTTGTGTTTGGAACCTTGGAATTGTATCCTGACATTTTATCAATTCCCTTTCATTGTGTGATATTATTCCTATTAACTTTTTTTGATTGCATTATATTACTAATTGTAGTTCATCAAAATTTAATAATTAGTTTAATATGATGGAAGTTTTCTTAAAGCATGTTATCTATTTTTATTTAATTTTTTTTAAAATTGTTTAATAATTTCATAGTACTATATTTTGCAGTGTTGATAACTTGTATTTTAGGATAATTTTTGAAAAACTCAGCAATCTATTGCAACATTGGCATTTCCTTTTTCCATTTTTGAATTAATTTGTAATTTTTCAGGGACTCCTCAGAATAAAACAAACTATAAAATTTAACCACATATTTATTTTAAATTACAGAACTAAGACAATCAATTTCATAAACAATTTTTCATCAAAAGATATAATCAAGCATAATAATAGATATTGAAAAGCATAAAAGATTTTCAACAGAAGATTTGAGACAAAATGAAACTTCCAGTTTTTTAAAACATTTAGTGCACTTGCTCAGCCTCCACTGGCTCATTACCAGTGATGTGGCAAGAGGGATGCGCTGGGATCTCTTGAGCTCTGCTCTACCCCTCACACGTGGGGGATAGAATGGGCTCAGGGATCCTCAGGTCGATTGTGTAAATATTGTATATATTATTTTATCATTATGTTATTTTATTTATTTATTTTTCATACAGATAGTT
>NW_027110474.1:30490-41076 GCF_000696795.3 Halyomorpha halys
TTATTTATTTATTTTTTTTATTTTAGTATGTATGAGATCATTCATCACTATTACATATTGCCCACAACTGTGTGACAGATTGTAATATCTATCAACAAATAAATCTATCAATTCAATTAAAAAAAAGTTTTTTAAAACAAATTTTTAAATGTAATTAAACATGAAAATAAGGGAAGATTATAAGGGAAGTAAAGGAAGATGCTTCAGTGACAAATTAGTAGTTACATTACAGTCTAATGCAACAAGTAAGGTTATTTATAAATAGTATAATGAAATGTTTTATAATAAATCCAAAATATATTATTTATATCAGAATAAAATAATTAACAAAATCTTTCTCACACATCTTTTATAAAATATAGTTTATTTACATCTTCAAATAATCAATTTTTAGCCCACACAATTATAGTTTATTCAGAATATTTACGTTTTCTACGTGTGAGGTGATTTTCATAAGCTTGGGTAAATTTTTTAAATGTGTTTATTACTTTTTCTCCTCCGTTATCACTTCGTTTATAATCTTCAATTATAAATCCAAATTGACTTCCTTCAGGGCAGATATTTTCAATAAATGTAGAGCAACCACCTCCTACAATACCTGGTTCATCGGTACAAGGAGGGCGTTCAGACCACATTTTGACTATAATATTCTCACTTTCTAAAAATTCTTTATATTTATTAGCATTTTCTGTCAAATACTTAAGTATTTCATATTCCCTTTCGTCCCCGACTGAGGATATGAAATTTTCACTGGGAGCTTTGAGACCATCAGGTTTCTTAACTTTTATTAAATCATCTAAAATATCTCTCATTAACATCCTTTCTGAGTGCCCATAAGAACTAGTTTTAGTATCCTCCCATCTCTTAGTATACTTCTTAAATTGCTTATTACCATATGATATGCAATGATATTCTTTATTATTGAACTCCTCAGATATTTCATATGTGTTTATACCATCTTCTTTATACAGCTGTATAGCTCCAGCATTTCTGTCGAATTCATTGTACCTTACGTGTTTACACTGTTGTGATTCACATTTAGGTTTTCTACTATGATAAAATGATGCTGCTAGGGCAATATTTGCCTTGCCAGTTCCAGCCAAGCCTATAGGGTTACTTTCATCCTTAAAAATATTACTAGGATCATACAATTGTGTATTAACCATAATTTTACCTGTATCTCACTAGTTTGATTAATTTAATTGGTTGACAGATATGTTAGAAGGGTAAAAGTCATGAAGACAAGACTAGTAGTATAGAGAGAATGTTCAAGGCCACTATTGTCCTCCTTTTTGTGCGTTTTAGCCTTATTGGTGGGGGACTAAATAACTTGTAACTTAAAATAACCTAGTACGTGAAAGTAGCTGTTACAGTGATAACAGTGATAACGTGAACCCGGGAAGATATTATATTATTATATACTCATCACTTCATTTTATTTAATTCTATTTTGTAAAATTATTCATTTTATGTGTAAAATTATTCTGTTTATACTTTCTTTTTTTATTTTTCTATACTTACTGTCGTTGTTATCTTGTTCTGTTTTTAGCCCTGAAGAAGGCTAGAACTCTAGCCGAAACGTTGGAACATTAAAAATAGGTTAATCAAACTTATTTGTGTTTATCATTGACCGCACCCCCAACCATCTTCTCATGTGGCCTCATTTACCTCAGAAATGTTTAGTTTAACTTCTTTGTTTACCTAAGCGAAACGAACATAAAATAAGTAGTTGATGCACTTGAAAATATCGGCATTACGAATATTATATGTTGTTGTTGAGTATTCGATTATAGATTAGTTACAAAAAATGTTACAAGAGAAATAAAGTTTATCGAGCACAAACTTCTTGCTTTATCAGGAAGGGTCGTTGATAGCGATAAGCTTCATTCCGCGAAACGAATAGGAAACGAGATGTAACAGCGATTCAGCAAGTTTAAAATGGAGCAAGCATTTCCAACAATTTTACTAACTATCGAAGAATCTTTTGTTTTTGTATATAAAATAAAGTCCTGCCGATTTTCGGATATTTTTCACCTTAGCGGGTAATTGGGTTTTTTTTTTTTTTCTGATCCCTCCAAAACAGAATAAAACAAGAAGTTAGTGGTTGCTTTACATAAATCAGTTTGAGAATTACCTTTTTCTACCTGAGGTACTTCAAGATTACGATGTGATACTTATCTCGTTATTGTGAATTGTCCATTCTTTATGGTCCTACTAGAAAATATCCGGAGGTGATGGGCCTCCTCATGTGGTATTTCGGGTAAAATGGATTAACGTTATGTATAAATAGGTGTGCTAGTGCAGTGTCGCTAATAGTTAATCATTAGACACTTTCTCTATTACTAACAAGTTATTATTTTTCCTTAGATAATGAATTTTAGGACATAGGCGTCCCTAAACCATTTGGGGCCCGGGATTGATTTATTTTTGAGGCATGGGATGAATATACCATAATTTTTGGGCCTTGGGCCAATTTGTTTTTTAACAAATTGTTGGATACAATTTTAAGGTCTCAGGTAAATTTGCTTTTGGGGTTCGGGTTGGATTTATTTTTTTAGTATATTTTTTTGTTATAAGGCTGAAGTAGGACGAAAAGATAAAAGCCGTTTCGGTTTTAAAGATATCAACATTTTTTGTATCATTTCTATGACTATTTCAACCTTTAAATTTTCAATGTTCCTACTCAAATTTATGTATTTATAATTGTTATAACTTTAAGCTTAAAAGTCACTACTTATTAATAAAAAAAAAAAACTTCAATTCGAAACGACTACCAAATATTGAGGTTTTAATAAAATTAATAGATTTGTGGACAAAATACTTGTGGTTTATATCTGATTATAAATTAATCAGCCAAAAAAGGTATACATATGACAATTAAACATGGCAGTTAGTCCATTGACGTTACTTGTACTATCAACTATCACGTCAAACCCAGTTCGTCAATACCGTCGGGACCGTAAATACTGTCATGACTGTAACTATCAAACAGTTACACCGTGATAGTGGCTGAAATAACTGAAATTGTACGATTGTTCACAGTCAAGGCATATAACATGCGATAGTTAACGTTACAGTTGCTTCATTGCATGATTGATCTATCAACTATCACGCCAGAGCTAATGCGACAGTACAATTAAGACTGTAACAATCATACAGCTACAGTTATAACGATTCTCCAAAAAGCAGGTATTTTTTGGTGGAGTGAATTGGCAGCACTGATAACAGTGTGATCTTGGTAATACAAACTAATTGATGCAGGATAGTGTTGGCATAGCTTAAAAGTTGGGATTAGTGAAAATATTTGGAAAAATGTAAAAAAAAAAATCAATAATATGAATGTACATGACTATTTTTATTTATTTAATTTTTTTAAACTTATTTTATTAGAATTTTGACTGGTTGAAGTATTAAAAACATAATATTTTTTTAAAGAAGTTGGTTATTTATTATTATTATTATTATTATTATTATTTTTAGCTGATACTACTGCTGAAACTTCTTCACTGCTTCTTCTCTAAGACATTGTTAGAGAAGGACTTGCTGCCATGGTATATCAAGAGGATCTCAATACAAAGATAAGTATTTCACTAAGGCCTTCAGGGTGTTGCAATATCCCACTGGACATAGGGGATTCCATTCCAAGCTATGTAACTTTGGTACAGATATTAACTCTGATTCCCCAGTATTAGTGTTCTGAAAACGTCTGAGCACATCACACCTTACACAGTGTTTGGTATTATAAAGGCTAAGGTTCTGAGGGTGACACCACTCTTAGACCACTTGCTATCCTTGGGAATGATTTCACTCGTCTAGTCAGGAAGGAGTCTGTAAGACCCAACCGTTTTATCATCTTCTCAGGAAAAATGAAAGAGAAGAAGAATTTTAGTATGATGTGTCCTAATCGAACATTTCTGTTCTGAAACCTGTATTACCAAGTGTCAAGGAAGGATAGAAATAAATAAAGGTCATTGAAAAGAACAAGAAAAATTCAATTTTAGAAAAAAGTTACAGCAAGAGTGTGAGTCATGTATATTATCAGTTCCTATAATGGCAGGGAGTGAGAAAGATTTAGAGCTTGAGGCATGTGTTATTTTGGTAACATTTATCAACAATAAATATACCATAAATGAAGATGTTGTGCGAGACTTTCATTTCCAGTTCGACAACTGTACTGTGGGACTTTTCTGTTGAGAAATTCTGGTTGAGATGAGCATGAGCCATTGAATGAAGAAATGCTAACAGACAGAAGCTCTTCCTGGAGAGCAGCTGAACAACAATTCAATACAACTCCCTTTGATCTTACCAAACTTGCATGCTACTTGTTGTATAGCTACATAATAAAACATGATATACATGTGTTTTGTTACATAGTGGTAACACAGCTTAATAATTAAAAAGTAAAAAATATTTGAAAACTTAAGGATAGATTGTTAAGCACCCCCCAAAAATAAAATAAATCAAATAAAATAAGGACATAGTAGATATTAATTTTTGGCAAATGTTTTTTAGTTATTAGATATTCTTTTTGCCACAGTATTTTAGGAAATATTTATTTAATTTCTCAATATTCTTGATTTTGTTTCATGTAATTTAATTATTTAAAATATGACTTTGTTTAAATACTATTTCACAGCAGTGTTTACTTTCAAATTTATCAAGTTATTACATCCAATATTACCAATCAACCTTAACAAATAAAATGCTGTTTTTACCTTTATTGTTCATAGTTCTACAACTAAGTAAAGGTTCATTAAAGCTGGTGGGTCATAATTATGTAGGTTATGTGTCATTTACAGAAAAGGGTTACTGTTTCAAGTAATGAAATAATGAAAAATTAATTAACCTTTTATTACAGATTTCACAATATGTAGAAATTATAATCCAGTATTACAAAGGTTAAGGAATAGTTATTAAAAATAGCTATCCCTTTAAAAAATAGCCGAATATATATCTACAAATACGAATACTTTTCAATTTATCAGTGAACATCTGCTACATTACAAAAGTGATTGGTAATAATAGTGTCCATTCTCACATAAGGTAGAGCATTGAATAAACATACAAAGATATAATGTTATATTTAAATTCAGGGATTTATATAAAATATTTTGGTTAGGTCTGGTAATGGAAAATGGCAAGTTAAATATTTCTTTTACCCGTCTTTGCTTTCTTGGTCCTTTATAAAACTCTCTGTAATATGGTGCATATTATATTTCATTAAAAAGACATTTTTAATTTTTAGTACAATAAAATGATCTATTAAACTTATTTTTTTAACTTTCACTATTACTAATATAACTTTAAAACTGCTTAAGATAATAAAAAATATTTTATTTTTATTTTTCAAGTTTATTACCATCTAAAAAACTGTCATAATTATTTTAATTAATGTATAAATTTTAATTTTAAAAATTAGAAACACAAAGTGGTTTTCAGTTGAAGAAAATAATATGAATTTATAAACTTGTTAAAAGAACTAAATTTTTTAATACATTGCTGGCTTGAATCTAAGTAAAAAGTAAATTAAAAAAATTTGCTTCAATCATTCAGAATAGATGAAGATATATATTTTTAAAATAATTTAAAACGGACGGATTAGAATTTTACCAAATCAATGAAAAATGGTGGATATTCAAAGAGTGAAATATACATTATAAAATATTCCCTGCTTCATTATGTTTTAAATTTATTTTTAACCTAATAGTTTTTATCTGGGTTGAATCAAAATTTTTAATAAGTTTTAATTGTATAAAATAACTGCAGTTGACTCTTAATATCTCAAAGCATTCGATAAATCCTAGCAATGAAAATTAAATACTACCTCTACAAATCAAAATATCCAAAAACATAGAAATGACAATCAATTTTTTGACTTAAGCTGTGGTTTTTAATATGTGATATCTTTTTACATTCCTTTGACATTGAAGTTGTAAAGATTTGTCCAAATATATTATAATTATTTTAAAATATAACAAAATTTCTCAATGATTCTAAAAAATAATTTACATGTCTACAGTTTGTAATTTAAAGCTATACATTCAAAAACCACATTTCAATTTTACAATATCAGGACCATACTCACCATTATATTTTTTCTTTTACTTATAAATTATATCACGTCAATGAAAAATATCCCAGGACAAAAATTTCATTACTTCATTAAAATATTGACTTATTTCTAACACACTTTAATACTGATACGTCTGATAGTTTGGTACATTAACAAACTTTTACACTCCAAAAATATAATGAAAAGTTTTCAATGGCAAAATTAAAAATGTTACCAAAGAAAATCATCAACAGAATTAAATAGTGATTCAAATGTCTTCTTATTTCTAATTGTTTTTCTCCGTTTTGTTTCCTGAATACACTTTTTCAACACCTTGGCTACTTCAAATATTTCAGTAATCATCTACACAGAACCTATATGTAATTTTCTCCATTTGAAATTGTATTATAGATTTTCAAACAAAATTAAAATGATTGATTATATAAAAAACTTTATTTCTAATGCAGGAAAGAGTTTAATAAAACAATAATGGGTAAGCATTAGAGCTTCACATTAATTTTTCAGGAATGGAAAAAAGGCCAATAAAATATGAAAATATTAACATGGACGGTTCCTAAAAAATTTTGAACGAGCAAAAATTTCAAAAAATTAAGTAGCTATTGTTATTACTCTTTCTTTTGTCAATTATCAAGCATGAAATGTAATTCTTTAAGATTTTTTTAAATATAGTTTCCAAAATTAAAGAACTCTTTAACTTTCAAAATACTCATTTTAGTTGAGGAAATATTTTTGAGACTAATAACTGATTTAAAAAATATTGAGTGTACAGGTAACGCTAATTCTCAGAACCAGTTTGCTTTGAAACCAATACGCTCACCATCCTCAAGACCACTAAAGGTTTAATAAAAGTAAAAAAATATTTCTAAAAATAAAGTCATTTTAAATTGTCATTAGATCTTCATTGAATAACATGAACAAATATTAATAGGTTCATAAACAAAAAAAAGGAAGAAATCAATTTTTTAATGGTAAAAATAATGTTTATATTAAAAAAAAAAAAAGAGAATCCTGTGCCCCTGGGTCAGTAGCTGTCAAATTATTTGAGAACTACATTCACAGGGTAACACAAAACGCTCTAGTGGCATTCAAGATCACTGCTATGCCATTATGAAATATTGAAATGCAGTCAAACAACTACTTCGGTAGTCAAGGTGTTTAACATATTAGTACAGCAATATTTTCAAAACTTCAATGCTCTACATAACATACATAATGACAAATTTCACCTCTGCTAAAGTCTTTTGAATTAATATTCTTAAAACTAATAAGATTACATGATTTAATACGAAATCTTAATGATTTTACATTATGAAGCACCAATGTATATTATATTGTCTAAAAAATCACGAGGTTCACACAAGTGTGCATATTCAACTTCTAAATACCAAGTAATTACACATTAAAGTTACTATCAAACCATCACATAAACTAATAACAATCAGCCCATTTTAATAAATGCCTTAGGTATTAATTTTTACCCTAGGAACGTCTTGCCTGTACCCTAGTTTCCTATAAATACAATAATACGATATCACATTAATACCATTTACTTTACTGTTACAAAATAGGCCTACTACAAGGCAAGAGGCCCTCATCACAGTATTTCCAAATAACAAACAAAGCTTACACAAGTGTTTATCATACTAAGATGGCTAACTAACAACATATAATTTCATGATTAATAGATACATTCTTGTGGGATGAAGGTTTCTAAGTTATATCCATAATAATATTGGAGATTTTTATTTTATTTTTCAAGTGTATACAAGACTATAAAGACCTCTAGAAATATTAACACACTATGCAGGTATTTGGACAAATTGATATCGGTAGTGGGTAATTTTTTTTTCATCGTTTTGTTTTGTCACAAATTTTCTCTAAAGTTATTGTGATATATGGAATATAATTTCTTATTTTATTTGTTTATTTTTTTTAATAATTTGATCTGGTAAATATTTTTGAATTGAAGTGAAAATATAAGCTTGATTATATCCTCAGTTTAGAAGAAGAGTAAAAAAAGTGAAATTCTCTGGGAGTTCAATATTTCTAAAAGATTCTTCATTTTCCTAGGACGGCAGTAAGCATGATACTTTTTAATGATTTATTCTCTAGTATATATTTTACAAATGTATAAATTACCATTACACACGTCAGTTTTGTACATGATTTTTCAACGAAATTTAAGCCCATAAAAAGTAAAAACAAATTTTTTGAGATTGAGTCTTCTTCTAAACCAAAGGTATACTCATTTTTATTTTTATCAAAAAATAAAACTTACTTTTCATTCTGTCAAAGATTAGGTAAAAAAAAATTATAGCTTTCACCATTTTTCCCCCTTTACTTTTAGTGGAATTAAAACAGGATCTCCTGGTCTGTTATTCAATAGGAATCAAATTTTTCTTAATTAATTTTCATAACAACTGTCATTATTAAATGGTTTATGTAGAGAACGGAAATTATTAAAAATCTTGATTGAATTATTAGAAGCTATGTTTGCATATGATTAATTTTTCTTATCATTACTAAGTTTTGTATGTATTCACAAGTAAAAACTTGAATCTAACAATGTATTTACTTTTTTTTAACCTTAAGCCATAAAAAAATTAAATGAAATTGATTATTTTTTAGTGATGGAAAAGGCAATTATTATACTGTTTTTGTCAATCAATCTTCAAAATTCATGAATAGTGGTTCAATGTCGATTCTTCAACAATTTGTCAAATGAAAAATTTAGATCTGACTTGGTGAAAAATTATGTGTTGTGTTAAATCCAATAATTTTGAGATACTTCATACTGTATGTGCCACCACCATATTATATTTTTCAAGACAATGCTATTCCGTACAAGCAAACAGAGACAAAAATACCTTTGTCACATGTAGTGTGTTAATTTCCAAGACACTAAAACTTATTGCATTTTATTTTTGGAATAAAATTTCATTAACACAATTAGTGTCCGACATATATGTAGATTAATTTTTGAAGTATAAAATGTGAATGTTAAAGTGCACATCATTTTAATTTTTATAATTATGGCAAGTTATTATTTTACAGTTTAATTTTAATATATAGAGTTGATTTTATGTTCCTGATGTAGAAAATTAAGCCTTTACAAGGTCTCATTATAACAAATAACTTCAATAATTAATCACATAAGAAATGATATGTAATTGATTTCATTATTATGGTAAAATATTATTTATTGAAAAATATGGCTTATATCTATACAACTATTTGAACTTACGTAGCAGTCCATACTTACATACATTATAATCTTTAAAAAAATTAAAAACCTGCATAATATATTAGGTTTAAACTATTGGAATTTACATTTTTATTTTATTATTTATTTATTTATTTTTTTTAAACAAATGCTTATTTCAAATTTATATACAATGTGAATCCCAACACCTTTTCTCAAATACAGAAAAGAGGTCAAATAAATATAAATATTAAATTAAACTTAAAGTTAAAATAAAAACTAGCAGAAATATACAAGTAGAAAAATAAAGCAAATATTCTCATAAATTACTCTAAAAGTGCTATGTATCACAAAAAGGAATAATTTTTTAAGGAATCTTCTTAGTTCATTATTTGGTAGGCAACTAAGAATATTAATAAATGACTACTTAATTTAAATAAAAGGTACTAAATTGAAAATTTCAATGTGATAAATAATAATATATAAATATATTGCTCCTCGTTGACACAAATTATCAATACTTTTCATTAGATGTCAAACAAAAAAACCAAACCCTTTACAGATAAGGGTTTTATAAATCTGAGACCAATCATTATGTGTCTATTCATCTGGTTTTATATTAAAATAATACTTATCACTGAAATTTATTGAATTTTTATTACTTAAGTTAATATACATTTCCAAGAAGCAAGGTAGCAACCATTCTACCTTGTAATAAATAAGATAATCTACACATTATCGAATACACAAATATATGTGTAGTTAACTCGACATAATGTATACAGGAAAGCTCTTACATTTGAGTATTTTCATTTTTTGCAAAATCTATTATGCAGCTTCCATTACTGACTTGAGAAGCGCTCCCATTGGCATTGGTTGTTACTGTATCCTCATCCTGAAAAAAATAATAGTACAGTTACTTTCAACATAACTTCCAAACTGACAATTCAAACATTATCACTAAGGACCAGACATTTATTAAAGTAAAAAATTAAAATATGAGTGAAAATTGTCTGCCAAGTACAGGTAAGTAAATAATTTCCTCACTGTCTCTATTGGGAAAGTACATACTAATCTATATTTCAAACTTTAAAAATAAATTTAATTTTATTAAAGGGAGATGATCCAGGTGCTAAAAAAAACAAAACTCAAACAGTAATTTAACTATTTTATGTGAGCATATGTTTTCTCCACTTTACAGAGCTTTCTCAGGGCTAAAAATGATATAAATAGCTAAAATATTGTAATATAGTAAGAGAATAGATAACATGAAAAGTTTCTATTTCTAGCAAGAGAATAGATAACATGAAA
>NW_027110474.1:41321-50523 GCF_000696795.3 Halyomorpha halys
TAAATATAATTTTATTTTAATTATTATTATTTATTTTTTTTCATATTCCCTATTTGTATAATTTAGCAGAAATATTGTCTTTTAAGGTGTATTTGTTTTTATCTGAGTCTTCATTTCATTTTAAAACATGAAGGCAGTAGGACTTCCTCCTAAAAATCTAAACAATATAAAATAAAGGTTTTGTTGTGAATCAGGGATGCTATTATAACAAAAGACAAAGCGTACCACTTGCATTAATGGATGCCACAAGCAGTTCCAGAAAACAGTTGATGTTCTTTCTGGGTTTCCTCCTCTTCTTAGTATGAGCATGTTTCTTTTCTTACTTTCTTCTAAATTATCTGCTTCACAATCCACATTTTTTTCATCAATGTCCCAATTATAATTATCTACATTCAATGTAGGGTGTTCTTCATCTTCTTTGTTGTAAAAATCTTCAATAAAAAGTTTCTTTATCTTTTGGTCAAGTATTTCTAAGTATTAAAATCTTGGCCTGTCTCAGCCCTATACAGTCCCTCCACTCCTTACCGGCTTTCTTCCATATCCAATCAAGAACTACTTTTCTCTGATGACTTTTAGAGTTGCCTAGGAATAGTTCTGGTCCTATAGGAGGGTGCTCAGCCCCGTTTCTAGCAAGCTAATCAGCTTTTTCATTACCTGCGATTCCCTTGTGTCCTGGGACCCACACAAGCTGAAGCTTCTTTAAGCACGCTAATGATTCTAAAGCTTGTTTACACTCTCTTACCAAATTAGAGGTGACTCCAAGGCATGAAGGGCAGACAGACTATCTGAAAAGATGGTGATGCCTTTCACAGCTAGTGACTTCAGGGTTTAAAGCTGCTGACAAGATGGCAAACACTTCTGCCTGAAAGACAGGCGAGTGCTTGCCAAGTGGGAAGGTTAGTTCTATGCCTAATTCTTCTATGTAAACCCCTGCCCCCGTTAGTCCTGTCGAATCCATTCTCGATCCATCAGTGAAACAGGGCAGATAATCTCCTGGGGTTTCCACTAAACCCTGTACCTAATCCTCTAACTTTGGGTATAAGTAACTAATCTTAGTATCTAAAATGGGTGTTTTATCTAGAAGTGGTGAGTGGTGTTGTAGTATTGGTAACTCGCTTTCCACCACTTTAGCTATTGTCGCGTGACCAGTAGCTTCTCCTGTCTCTGTCCACTGTCTATTTTCTTTCATTCTTAAATAGGCTAATACCACTTCCCCTTTAATCAATAAGTGGAGTGGTATTATGGAAAGCAGGATTTCCAATGCCTTAGTGGGTGTTGTGCAAAATGCCCCAGTTATGCCTATACAGGTCATCCTTTAGATCTTACTAGCCATTCACACATGGGAAGCCCTTTGCAGGGCTGTCCACCATACAATACTTCCATAGTAAATTCTCGGTCTTATTATCGCTGTGTAAATCCAATACATAACCTTTGGGTTAAAACGCCAGGTAGTGCCAACCGCGTCTTACTTGCCAACCCATATTACATTCCCCAATAAAATTTTTCTGTGAGTTTTAAAGAGTTTTCTAATTTTATGATTTGTTATTATTATTATTATTTATTTCTGTTTTTTTTTTATTAAAGAACGTTTCTCAAATATTGAATCAACATACCTCTTGAACTGCTAACTCTTTTTTAGACAAGCTCTCAATAACAGCACAACCATAAACATCACCAAGAAGATTATTTGTAGTCCGTAAGCGATCCCTAAAAAAAAAATCAGTCATAAAGGTTACAAAAAAAAATGCATAAATGTTCAGGATTTATTAAAAAGCCACTAAAAGAAAAAAAGTAAATTTTTTAAATACAATTTTAATATTTTTCTTCATGTTACTAGGTAATGACTTCAAACTGACACATTAATTTTCTTGAATAAAACTCATTTTGAGTTTAATTTTTTGAATTGACAAGAGATTTGATTAGAAAAAGTAAGTTTTTGGGAATAGCAAAGAAAATAAAGGAATTTCCAAATATAGCTATATAAATAAATAATGAATATTAATGTATAAAATAAAAATAAATATGAAGAATAATATAACAACTTTATTTATTATAAGTTGATTGTTGGATGGTCATGGTGAAAATAGAAGGTGAAAAAAATATGAAATTTTCCAAATACAACAATAAATCAATAAGTTTTTTTTTTGGAATCATATACTTGTATAAAATTAAATTGAAACAAATTCGTGAAAAATTAATCTAACAAGGTATGAATGGAAAGTAAGGCTTCTCCAAGAAAAAGTAATGGTCCAAAACGTGGGTCACTTATAAGTGTGAGGAGGATATGGTTGGGGGGTGCGGTCAAAATATAATACAAATAAGTTTAAATAACTTATTTAATAGTGCCAATTTTTTCAGCCAGAATTTCTTGCCTTCATCAGGGCTAAGGACAAAGAACAAGATAACAACCAATGAATACAAAAAATAAAATATAAACAGAGTGACATAAAGTAATTAATACATAGTACAGAAAGAAATTAATAAAATCAAAGTAATGAAAGAAGTGGAAAATAAAATGTATATATGAGTAATTGAATAAGTAAGTAAAAATAACATAATTAAGAATATGAAATAAAGAATTGAAGTTATATAATGCAAATAAATATGAATATTTTAGTTTATTAATAATTTAAAAATTAAAATTATGGAAAGAAAAAGAAAATTGAGAGAAAGAAAATATATGTAACTAATGAAATATGTAACCATAATATTAGTATAAAGAAACAAAATATGAAGTTAAATTAGACAAAAGAAGTGAATAGAAAACATAAAAATAATAATATATGGTGAACATGACTAATAACAAGGGTAAGAAAAATAAAGAAAAGAATAGAGAAGGAGAAGGGGTAAAAGAAAGATAGGAAAAAAGAGAATAAAATATAAAACGCACCTGCTAGAAGCAAATCAGACAACCAAGTAAGCTCTGCACCGCGAGTAGTGAGACTCAGAATTAAAAAAAATGTTATGAGAATGACGAGATATTTGGGAGGGAAGGAAACGTTATAAGTGGGTAAAAAATAAAAGTAGAAAATATTTAAAAGAGGAAAGCGTGTAAGAGGGTGACGACAAATGGTTTTAGAAAATGTTAAAAAATAGTTTACAAAGATGACGAAGTTACCGGAAGATGACAGTGCGTTACAAGTATTTAGATATTTAAAAATTGTTAAAAAGAGAAAAATGTTTATGAGGAAAAACCAATGTTTTAAAAAAAGTTAAACAGAACGTTACAAAGTAGGGGAAAAAAAATTACATTTTTAATAAATTAACTATTTGAGAAATTTCACTTATAGTTCTTAATAATTAAAGAAACGTTTAACACAAGATAGTAATTAGATATGATGAAATTATTATTCAAGCCTCCTTTTCGGAGGATAGTTGTATAATATTTTTATGTTTGTTCATTCAAAGAAGTAAAGATTTGCTATTTTCTAAAGGATCTTTTATTTACTCTGTTTAAAATTAAAAACGTCCACGTGCTTTTAATACTTACACAAACCAGTCAACAGCAAATAACAAGGAGACATCTTCTGTTGGGGCATTGATAGTACTACATAACATCAATACGAGGACCAATGCGGCACTTGGTACTGTAGCTGAAGACATACTAGCAACCGTACATGCAAGACTGAAAAAATTAATAACAAGGTCAAGAAATGTAATTTATTTATTTTTTAAAAATATAAATATTGATTTATTTTAAATTAATATAATAAATGAGTTCTGCCACTGTTAATAAGAGTAGGTACTTGATTCATGCCTCAATGATATTTTTGGTAGGCATCATTCTAGAACAACCGGTGTTGTACGCGAATAACATCCACTATCTCAAGTATCAGAGTTGAGTGGACACAGATTTCTTACAAGGGAACATTTTGAGCACCAATCTGAGATTCAAACTGATATTGTTAAGCATAAGAAGCTGCTAAACTATTATTCTACTTTTAGTTAACTAGTACCTTATTTTACCATTGTCCGAAATCTTTATTATATCATTAAATTAATTATAATATTTACTGAACTTTGAGATCTAATTCTAAACTACATTTTACCTATATATGGAATATATAGTCAGGGAAAGTTTTGTGATGCAAAATTTCATATTTGAGTTTTCAACGGAAATACGTGTTTTATGGTCCCCTGAGTCCAAATAGCCAAGCCTCCCAAAACAGTCTGTGTGTAAATGAACAATCTAGCTCAAAAACAATTAAGCCTTTGAAACTGAAATTACATATTTAAGACAGGCTTATGCCTGGGATGTGCTAACAACTCTTTTGTTGAAATTGACCAATAGAAAAAGTCACTTTATATAATAAATTTATAGGATAAACTGATCTAACAATTTTGATTAATCAAAGTTAATTAATATCAGATAGGTATGATCATCATTAAACTAGCCTGGCAAGGCAAATGAAAATGTTTTAAACAATCTTCCTCTAAAGTACCTTTTATTTTGATTATTTGTAACAAATAAAATAAACAGTTCTTATTGTTAACAATGAATAATTACGAAATATTAAAGAATTTATGAATAACTAAAGGAGAAAAAAAGGAAAAATATTGATATTAGATTCAAAGGGGAAAGGCCGAGGCCACACAATCTTTCAAGATTGCCTTACGGTTTTTTTTATCTTTTATTAAACTTGTATTCTTGGCTGGAACAAAACTTATATTTCTTATTCCCACCTCGAGAAAGCTTAAAATATGAATTTTTATAGCAACAGAAAAATAAATTTTCTGTTTAAATGTTTTACAGAAAAATAAATGTTCTGAAAGTTTGTTTCAATCTTTTTTTTCCATAACTTTCCTCTTTCTTGGTCTTAAATTTTTTTTTTGAAAGTCACAAAAATGGAGATAACTTCAACAGGAGTACACTAACCTACAAAAGACTTGAGGACTTATCATCCTACATAAGTGGATGGGAAGTGAAACTTGTGTGATACAAAAATCGCTCCAAATTTTTAATATTGACATTGTAACTGTTTTAATAATTAATAATTGTACCTTTTTCTAATAACTGCAATTGTACTTCAAATTTACTTTTATAATGACAAGAAAGCTCACCCAATAGTCATAAGTTCTCCAACTCCGAGAGCAATATTATTCATCTGGGCAATGAATATGATAGATACTGTAATAAATAAGGCAGTTCCATCCATATTGATTGTTCCGATCGGAAGAATAAATCTAGTGATTCTTTTATCCGCTTTAACTTTATCATCCATTATACGAAAAGTTAATGGCAGAGCAACTGATCTGAAAAATTAAAATAAAATATTTATAGATGTCATTCAATAGTATATATATATTTATAAATATGTGTGTATATATCATTCTGTAGTGCAATAGTTGTTTTGTAAAAAAATTACAAAATTGTTTGAAATGGTCGTGAGTTACATACTTTGCACTTTGATTATAAATATTGTTATGATGTTTGTTTGTTACTAGTCTAACAACAACTGTTTGTATTACCATTTAAAAATTATTATGTAATTTTCTGTGTTGAATGTGTTAAGTTGATGTATATTTGTTTTGTTTTGTATTAAGTATAGTATATTTTTTCAGTATGTGAATTTCATTTTATTGTATAAAATTTTAAGCCACCTCAGAGATGGTTTGATGATGTTGAGGTGGACCTAGGCTAGTTGGGGGAGGAGACGCCTCTGATAGAAATAAATGGTTGAGGCCAAAGCCCTTAGCTATAGAGCCATTGTATAAATAAATAAATAAATATTTCACTTCAAAGATACTTCAGAATTTTATAATATTTGGTAACTATATTAGGTATTTGTATATTTAGTTATTATATTTGATCCTAATATTTAATATTCATAATATTACATGTAATATTATATAATGTAATATTTAAACATTACATGTTTGCAGTAATTTAGTCTAAATGCTTATGACTACTCCCTTTTCGAAATTAATATAATATTAACAAAACTTACTTAGAAGCAGTTGCAAAGGCGGTGATAATACTTGGTCCAAATGATAAATAATAAGACAAAGGATTCTTTCGTAGAACAATGTAATATATGATTTGTAAAATTATCAGCTGGTGAATTGCCACTCCAAGGAATATTGTTAATATGAACCAACTAAGTTGGGTAATAGTGTCCGATAAATTTCCAAGTGAGATTATTTTTCCACAGATCACACTTCCAATTCCAACTGGTGTACACCTATAAGAAAAAAGTAGTTCAGAGTTTTGGAGAACATAGAGACATTAAAAAAAAAAATAAAAGAAAAAGAAATTGAATATACCAAAATCAATATTAATTTATATATGAAATTTATTTAAGATTAATATGAATTTTAATATTAATTTACTTTTACAATTTTGTTTTTCAGATGAACTGAATCATTTTTGTGGGTGTTTGGTTAAATTTTCATTGCTATGTTTCAAAATACTTGATAGTTGGGATATCACTAGATATCCTTAATAATTTCATTAAGCGATAGAATATTAACTAGCCTTCAGGTGGAATAAATGTTTCATAACAGCTAACTTAGTGTAGAAGAGTTAATTTCCAATACATGTATAAGTTATTTATTTTCACAGAATCAACAGACATCTTTAAAAGAAATAAATTTCTCTTTATTGTACATTTTTTTTTTTTTTTATTGAAGAATAATAATACAACCTGCTACAATCAAAGGCAATAAACACATTAAAGTGGAACTCACCACATCGCACCCATCAGCATTTTCAATAAAACTTCATATATCACGTTAAAGAATGTTATAACTATTCCTTTATTAGGACCCAGTGTTCCTAATACAGATCCAAATATTAAACAGAAAAAGATGATTCCAATTGTATTTGTTCCATCCCTGGAAAAAAAAATTTAAATGGTAGAAATTTATTTCCTGAGGATTTAATTTTAATAATTATTATGAAGTATACGAATAAAGAAAAACTACAAATGAGGACCTATTTGTCAATAATTGTTTAATGAATTATTACCTGAATTGGAGTTTCCTTTTGAACGTAGCTTTTTGAATGACCTCTACATTAGATGAATTCTTTTTACCATCTTCTGATTTATGTTCATATTTTATCGCTACAGGAACATATTCTGTGAATGTCTGTAACATAACAAGTATTGTTTTAAAGATCGGAGTGTTCATCTTCCCCAACTCTTAAAATATTTGATATATCAAAGAAAAATTTCTTTCTTGAGACTAATGTAATCTAATAAACAGCATCAGAAAAAAATATGTATATTTATGTATAAAATCACATTAAAATATTTAATTAATGCCACATTTATTTATGGGCAAAAATATGTCTTCACTCACCTGTTCAAATGCTGCTTGGAACAAATTGTCTGGCACAAGATTTCTGTAACAAAAATGAGCTCACCTAGTCCAATGGAAGGAAAACCTTCCATACATAAAATCATAACTTTATGCCTTATATCTACAAAAGTTTTCACAACAAAATTGAATTTATTATATGAAACAAAAAAATGACATAAAATAAATAAAAACATCAAGTTTAGTTTTTAATTCATAGAAATGGATTGGCATAAATTTGAAATTGGTTCAGAAGACAAATGGTTGTATAACATAAAATGTCAGTTTTGGTGGTAACATAATCTCCTATCCTCTTTTTTTAATATGTAACTAAGCTTTTTAGTTACACCACCATAAAATCTAGGAGGCACTGATAATAGGGGTTGATTGGTCCCACAGAGCTGTAATTTAAACCTATATAGAAATAAGAATTTATTTTCTACTTATTTCACTTATCCAACCCCAAGTTTTAGTTAATTGTTGGTATGATAAAAATTAATAGATCGATTTTAAATCATGTAAACTAAAAGAGGAATAAACTTCTCTTAATATGATTCATGCACAAAATGGTTGAAAGGTACAAATATTCTCATTTTCAGAATGATGAATGGAAAATCCAGACATGCACTATGCAATCATTTCTATTATATTCAATACAAAACCTCCAAGATCTCCAGAGAATCGGAGAACATTGAATTAATTTTGAATATTTCCAATAAGATCATTTAATGAAAGAAGAATTATTACTATTTAAAGAAAGATAGTCATCAGTTTTTCAACAATTTAGTCTCTGAAAGTAAAACTAACACAAATCTTAAAGTCCCCTCTTCCTGTTTTAAGCAAATATTTCAAAAATGATATAGGACCTTCACTCCCTAGGGGTCTTAGTGGGGCGGGTCCAGACGGGAAGGATTGCCTTTTAATAAGGATTTAAAGGTTTTAATACATATTTAATTTATGGAACCTATTGATACTTGGCTTTATTTGTTTGTTATATGATAATTTTCAAGATATGAGTTGAATATAGTCCAAGTAACACACATTCAACAACATGGGATCATAATTAGAAATGATGCTGGGGAATAATTTAAACATTTATTGCTATTAGTTTAGAAATATTTAATATAACTATAATTCACTCTGTTACATTAACTTTTTAATTATTTTTTTCATACAAACTGAAAAGGCTTATCAAAAAATATCTAGACCATCTAACACCACTGAAGCTACAGGAATTCCTCAAAGACATTTTTAACAGATTTATCATTTAGAGAATATTCTGGGACCCAGAAAAGAACAAAAATCAGTTTTTGAACATATTGCAATTCTTAAGATTAAGAGCAATTGCATAGTTAAAGGCAACCAGAAAAAAAAGACAGTATTGATCCTCTTCAAGATGATTCATTGATATCACCCTAAGAGATTGATATTTTATGTGATACTACCATATGTTTTATATGAAATAATGCATCCTAAATTGTTTGGAATAAAAATATTAACTAATATGGAATGTCAAACAAATAAAGAAATAATACGTAAATATGAATCCTTACCTTCCCATATCCAAGAAGCCGTCCAGTGGCTTGGTTATCTTTACGTCTTCTGTATCAAGAGTAGTGTTAAATTTAACTTGCGGATTCCCTGGATGAATAGCAGTCACAAGCGCCATCCCCAGAACAACATTTATTACTGAAGTTATCACAAAATAGGTGATGGTTCGCACAGCAATTTTTCCATTCTTGCTTATATTTAATGTCGCAGTACCTATTAAAAAATTTAAATGTATCATTCTTGAGGGTTCTATTAGAATAAAACTAGTTAGTTTTTTAGTTATATAGTTTCCAGACTGTCCTTTATTGTTACTTTTTAATTTAACTTTAAATGACCCAGTAACACCTTAAAA
>NW_027110474.1:50573-66317 GCF_000696795.3 Halyomorpha halys
AATTTATTTAGAGTGATGTAAAAGGAGGGTATGGATTTAGGAACTAATTTATAAGCAAAAACCTCTAATTTTTTTTCCCTGGAAATAAAATTTGTTTTAATAATACAGAATAGAGAATATTTTATTAGCAAGTTTCCATTAAAAACCATTTTTTTTTTCAAATATAGAGATTTGCCTACTCACCCATAATTAAACATGATATTACAAATGGCAGTATCATCAACTTCAGAACTCTCATGAAAAGTTCTCCAGGATACGATATCAGCATTATCACATCTTGGCTAGGTTCTAACGGTCGCACTGCAATACCTGAAAGTGGATGTTTTGATGTCATAAGTAGTTTTTAATTATAACTTTGTACTACATTATAAGTTTATATAATTCTGCTTAATTATGACATCACTACATGTATTATAATTTTATGATAAATAAGTTAAGTAAAATGAAAATGAGTGATGAAATATTAAAACTATTTCTTTAAAATTCCATTATAATAAAATTTAATAATGTATGATAACTAGAAACTTGATTTTCTGCAGTAAAAACCCAAAATTTTCAAAATTGTGTTGTAAAAACCTGAAAGGTGTCTAAAATTTCCAATACCTACAATAGTTAAGTTCATTGCTTAATTTATAACATTAATAAAAAGAAAGCTTACTTAACATTGTTTGTATCACATTAAACTCACTAAATACTCTCTACTTATGCAAACATATGTAAAAACTAAATAGCTCTGATCAAAAATTAAAATTTTTGTCCATTATTGAAGAGACATCAGGAAATTACTAATTACTAATGTATTAAATGATTTTTTATTGCCATTAAGAAGACTTAAATTCAATTTCTACCTTCTTAAAACTATCTGAATTTTTAAGTTTTAGAAAAAGTTTAACTGACTATAACTACCATTCAACAATGCACTGGCAATTAATTATTTAAAAATTGTAAAAGAAAATGAGAAACAAATAAAAAAATTAGAGATAAAAATAAAGGCATAGGTGGTATTATACTGGGCACAAAATATGATTTATTCATTCATACTTAAATTTTTACAAGCAGTAATATGGATTACCACTGGGCGGTAACCTATCGGTTAACTTAAGTGAGATATACAGAAATCATTTTACAATCTTCAAATCGGATAAATAATAATAATATTAAAACCAATTTTAACACAGAAAGTGTACCAAATATAGATTCCTCGCCATTTCTACGTAATTACCAATATTTTAAGCTAAATGCTATGTAGTCAGATAATTAAAATCTATAGGAGAAGCCATTTTCTAATTATAAGTGAGCCCAAGAAAATACATATGCACATGTGTATGGGTAAGTCGTGGTCGGATAGTGGGAGTGGGACACTGAATTATGAAATTGTAATTTTAATTAGTATAACATTATATGGAAATTGACGCTCATCAATTTGTATTTATAATATTCCAGAAGGAATAGAACAACAGCAAGAATATCCTTCTGTTTCTACCATTAATTAACACACTTCTATTTTTTTAAAGAAGCAATTATTTCATTAAATAGTTACATCAATTAATATATATTAAACTTTTTAAAGTGCCATATGAGATCAATAATTGGAGAAAGTATTGTGAAGGTTTCTCTCAGAATATCATCCTTAATATGATAAAAATGTAACTATTTACAACTACTTTCTTGTTTTCATAATGACTGGTATCATATTCCATCTAAATAAATCTATGCTTAGAATAGATGATAATCATATTCATTTTTTCTATAAGTTAAAATTTAATTTCAAAAACCATTCATAGATCACTAGATGTCTGTGAAGTTAAAGTTGGGAGGTTGAAATAATCTCAATTACTTCATTAATCCTAGGCCATAGTGTACGTTGAAACGTAGCTGGTTTTCGAAAAAGATGATAGCCAGGTTTAGTGAGAAGTTCAAGGCCATCTTTCCTATCGATTAGCGGAGAACCTGTGCTGACTATATTGTTCTTCATTCTGTGTCTCTTTGAATGCGTAAACAGCTATAGAATTAATGAGTTTAAAGAAAATCTATACGATAGAAACGGAATTATAAGGGTGGGGCACTGCTTCAGGCGGCAGAATGTAGGAGCGGCAAATTAGGAGAGAAATTTTATTTTTACTTTTTAATTGTTACGACCTTTATTCTGTCAATAAAATCAGTTAATGTTATTTATTTCGAAATTAGCTATAATACTGTCAATTTTTATTAAAGGGTGGTGAAAGAAGAGAGGACAACGAAATTAAGATTATCACCTCCAGTGAAAATCCTAGTTCTGGCCAGGTATAATGTATAATAAGATTTTTTTGTTGAAATAGATAAAAAATGTGGTGCGGTGCGCACATCATTACACAATGCTCACTTAGCACCCTACTTAGTGTTGAAATTAATACTTACTCGTTTCAGAACTGACATTTCTAATTTATCCACTGTGGCAATACTTACCCATACTAATATTCTAAATGAACCTTTCAGTTAACAAGTTGACTGATTACAAATTCAACAGTTATTAGAAAAGTACTTTTATAAAATTTCTCATTCCTAACTTTTTACATTTTTGTTTCGCGAAAGTATGTTAGAAATATAAAAATATGACAGTTGACTAAAATTTTATATTTATACTGAAAATTATTTAATCAATATTTAAAAAACTAAGAATGATTTTAATGAGTTAGTCTCAAAAAAAGGTTAGGTGAAATACAAGTAAAGATGTGAAATGCATAGTCATTTCAAATAAGTTTTAGAGCAATAAAAGACACTTTGGAGAAAGAGTTTTTGAAAATTCATAAAGACCAATTAAATCTACACTGACAAGCCGAGTTTAATCAAAACCTTCCTTTTTTCAAGAAAATCGAAGGAATGTGAAAAATCAATACAATAAAGTGGCACTTTGACACGGCTGTTTTATCGAAAAAGTTGCTTTCACATTGAAGATATATACTAATCCCAACTTAAATATGTAATTTCAGTTTCGTATGACTTTTCCTTTTTTAGCTTGGCTGTTCACAAGCACATAGTCCAGCTGAATATAAAGCCCACTTATCTCGTCTTCTTCAAATTATGCCGAAATCCATTATAATTTACAAAAGACGGATCAAAATAGACCAATCATCAGCCTTGGTAACTAATGACTCAACGTTCAAAATTAAACTCCACAAACTATGTAACATAGTCACTGGAGCACTCAATACAATGCAGCAACAATGATTCTGTTTGTCTTTGAACCACAATAATTACAAACTCATTAAGTTCATTTAAGTTAAGGTTTAGATTGTGAGTATCCAGAGCATCCGAAAATTTACTGCATCCATTTTTACTTATAGAATCTACACAATCTGGGTATGTTAGTTATATCTATATGGGTACCAAGTTATGTAGGAATCGCATGGGAGGAACTGGCCGATCACGCTGCAAGGGAAGCACTCGCGCTTCCGGGACTGGGTAAAGCAATTTTAACTCCATTGGAAATGAGCAAACCCCTCGAAAAGGAAATCAAAGATAAATGGCAATCTTTGTGGAATGAAACACTCAGAGATGATGATAAAATAGTGAAATTGGAGTTCCGGTTCATCAATCACAATCAAAAGGTTTACTGACACAAATATAACATCGGACAGACAAAAAAAAAAAATATTTTTTTTTTAATATCTTTATTGAAATTTACAACTGTATATTACTTAATACATTTATTAAATATGATCTTAGTTAAAATGGAGTGTTACAGGCGTATAGAGCAATTACCCATTGGTAGCACTCTAATGCCATTTTACATTATCTGGTCTCGTGGCCATCTACTTTTCAGGCGCCTCGAAGGATTGTCTGGAACGGAAGAGGATGCAAGGCTAGAAACTAGGGGGTTTGAGTGGTTAGGGAGTTTATAAAAAAAAAAATAAAATAAAATAAATAAATGAAATAAGAAATTAAATTAAACAAATATAAGAAAAAATAAATGAAGTTAATGACCAATGATATGTTACGCCACTAAACAAAAACAAACTCACACATTGAATTATCACATCTGATTTCACGGCTACAGTGTCAGAGAAAATAATTATCTACCACAGTCGGATTCGAACCTGGGGTCTCGGAGTTAATAGGAGTACCTTGCAGTTTCAAATTAATAGTTATTAATTAAAGACAGTTTATAATAAAACGTATCTGTTTTCTTTGTAAAAATGAGAATTATGATAAATCATACAACGGTCCATTGAAGCCACCTTTTGTAATTAACGATGTTCAATGGAAAGTAGTCAATAAATATTTGCTTTATGGTTTTTATAACATAATTAAAACAATACACACCTTCTTTTTACAAAGTAATTATGATAATTAGTTGTGAAAGATTTGTAATATTTTTCATTTCATATACCGACGAAGATCTCCCAAATGTCCCGGCTTGATACTTAAGTAAACTTTTTGCAAGCAATTTTCCATTTTTCAAAATGACTGATTAATGGCGCTAAAACTACGCATATAAATAAGTTTTAAGTTATCTTAAAATGGTAAAATTTTGAGTTCAAAATTTTCACCAAGTATTTGTTATTTATAACTTTTATATGATTTTATATTTTCAATTAAAATATTGATCTCATAATTTTTTTTTTTTTTTAATACAATGTTTCAATCCACATCTAACTACATTTATTAGTAGTTGTTTTCATGATATTTGCTAAAATAAATTGATTTATAGTTGTTCGGACAATAAGTTTAATTTATGAAAAAAAATATATTACAGGAACTACTAGACAGACAGGTGTCTACTTGCACAGTTGAATGTATTGTAAAGTAGTTTATAACATTTATTTTCTTAAGGGTTATAATTTTTATGATATTTGCATATGCTTATGAATTTCACATATGAAATTTATTTTAGAAAATATCATGACCACAACTACTCCAACAATGATAATACAGAGTTATCTCAAAACCAAGTACTGCTTGGTTTAGTTGAAGTGACGTATTTGGATACTTTAATTAATTTGATAATTATCCCTGTTTTTTAAAAAAGTTAATAGTAACATTCTACTTTAATTTTGTTTTTGTTGTGGAATCTTGAAATATGTAATAAACTTTAATAAATGAATGCATTTTTTCCATTTTCCATTTCCGGGAGTATTCTTAATTTTTTGAGGTTGTTCACGAATCGATTCAAGTTTTTGTCTTGGTCCCCATGGTTTCATCTCATTTTGGTTATAGTAGTGGGAACACTTTTCATGACCGGTGACTATAAGACGCACAAAATCCCTTTTTGAGATTCCTACAATTAATTATGCTTTCATCATTATTATTTTTTAAATGAAGCGAAGATGGCCTGGGTGCGATTAAAATAACTTAAATAGTAAATGAACTATTTATTATGAGCCTACGTTTTGCCCCACTTTGCACGGCTTCATCAGGGCTTTCCTTCATTTTGAAAGACCTGGCTAAACGGTGGCTAATAATAAATAGTTTATTTTATATTTATGGTTTATATTCATTCCTCTTATTTCAGTCCTCTGGTGTTCCTCAAGGTAGTATCCTCGGTCCCATCCTCTACACAGTCTATACAGCTGACATCCCAGCCGTTAACACGATCTTCACCATGTATGCAGATGACACATGTGAGCTCACCGTTAATAATATCCTTTTAATAGCATCCCAAACTCTTCAATCTGATATTCCATCAAATAACCTTTACCCTTCGTCGTAAACCTACAGACTGCCCTACAGTATTCGTTAAAAATTTTGCTCTCACGCCTGTAGAACAGATAAGCTACCTTGGACTGGAATCCTCACACTAGACTGAATTACAGGAAACTGCACGTCAATTTCAACTATTGTAGCACTTACTAGACAAACGGTCTAAACTTCCAATTCATTACAAAAGACTGATCTACATGAATTTAATAAGGCCAATCTGGGCATACGGAGTTGAGCTTTGGGGCTCCACTAAACCTTTGAACTTCTTTCGTATCCAATCTTTACAATCCAAAATCCTTCTTAAATTGCTCAATGCTTCTTAGTTTGTCACCAATAAAATCATCCATAAAGTTCTAAAGTCCCATATGTAACCGATATAGCCCGAACCAGATATCAATCCTTCTATTATAAACTCGCTACCCACTCAAACCCACTAGATTCTAACCTTGCTTCCTCTTTCAATACTCCAAGGCGCCTGAAAAGAAGATGGCCTCGAGACCTTCTAATGTAAAAATGTTTTTAGATTTCTACCAATGGGTAGTTTCTCTGCATGCCTGTATCATACCGTTATGATCTTACATCAAATTTACTAGATGTATTATTTTACAGTTTTATATTATTTTATTATATTATATTATTAGTACAGTTTTATATGTCAATAAATAAATATAAATTCTATTAGTCATTTTGACCGCACCCCGGACCAATCTTCCTTATATTAATTACACACGGCCAAGCAACGCTCTGCCAATATTTTTTTTTAATTTACAGATAAAAAATCTGGGGGTAAACAGGATTTGCTGTTTACATCCTATTAGTCAGAAATTTATTAAATATCTCATTTGGTTCTGTGATGAAAAAAGTAAACACCATTGTGGGAATAATACTTGAATATAATATAATGTTCTCTGTTGCAGGGACCCGGAGGTAAATAGATTGAAGTTAACCACGACTAACCGGTTTTAGCGAGGGCTGTCACCGGATCGGGTTTCACACCCAAATTGACAGCCTTTGTAAAGTTTTAAACCAATTTGCCACGTGCCGCTGACTGATCTCTTCTGCAAGGCCCCCTTTGTTTTGTGCAACAGTTGTATTGATCCCACAACGCGTCGGATTAAATTATTAATTTTGGTAGGACGGGAGCAGCTATTTCAGTCATGCAACTCTGTCGTTGATTGATATAAGTGGGGATGAGATTTTTATGTAAAAATAAGTCAAAATATGCATATAAATAATAATAATAATTTTTTAATTTATTCTATTAGACATGTATTTAGAATAATAATAGGAAAATCGCAGATGGGCTTTAGTAATAGTAATTAATACTAAATAAAAAATATAGTATAACTATCACACAACTTTTACTTAGCATCCTATTGGTAGATTGTGGCCTCATGTTAATGATATCGCTATTTTTGTGATTTCCGAAAACGAAAAAAAAAAAAAAAAACATTTTTTTTAGTTTTCTATTGTTAAAAATATTCGTATTTTAGCATTTTTCGAGGCGAGAACAGTGAATATAAATTTTGTTTGTTAAATTAAATTAACCGTTACCAATGAGAATAATTTAATAAAAATGGTAATTATTGTCTTCTTCGAATAAAATAAATTCTAGGGACATATACCATTTTTTCCTCTTATCTGTGGCAGTAGTATTGCGGGAAAACTAAAAATTTTGTTCAATTAAGTAATAAATTATTTATAGCAAAAATAACTTTTAATTGTTGTTAGATGATCTATAAATTTAATTAAAGTGTGTTTTCATTATGTTTCATATTTCAGTTATCTTGGATAGTTGTGTTTTTCCCTGCTTATAATTTCTCTGTGATGTTAAAACTCTGGTGCAGTGTACACACAACTTTCATTTCGCAGCCTATTTATATTCCCAAGTTTTGTGTAGATGGATGGGCTCGTGTTCAAGTTACCACTATTTTCGGGATTATCCAAAAAAAGATAAAAACTGAGAAGGCGAAAATCATAGGAAAAAAAATTTATTTTCTATTTATTTAAAAGTTCGTCTTTAAAGGTTTCCCGAGGAGGAAAGAATTAATATAAATTCTATTCCTATCAGGTATAGAACAGTTTAACAACAGATGACACAGTTGTAATGATATCGGGGAAGATCGGGTTGTCTCGGCTTTTCCCATTAGAGTAGGAAATATCCAATATCTATTTATAGATATATTATAGATTGTAGAAATATCTATTTTTCAATTTTTTTCTTTTATATTTATTCATAAAATTCATTAATATTTTGTATTTATATATTGTTAAAAATTAGAATTGTTTATTTTTTTCAAATAAACAAATTCAAAGGTAGAGTAGAAGATGATTTTGATTTAAGCCCTATCAGACTATTTCAATGAGCGTAAGACTTAGCTGATATTAATTAAATGGTCGACATGGCGAGTTTAATCAAAATCGTTGGAGCCGTTTTCGAGAAAATCGATAAAGTGGCACTTCCACTGAGTCAATTTGATCGAGAAGGTTGCTGTAATAACCCAGTCATACCTTAAATATATAATTTCAGTTTTAAATGATTACTGTATTTTTATTTATATAATTTGTTATTACTTCTGTTTTCATTTATTGTCTCATATCTTTTTTTTAAATTCTTGTTTATTTATACTTTTCACTATACATCTAATTTTTTTTAATTTAATTTACTTTGCTTATTTTTATACAAATTTTCTCATATTTTAAATAATGTTTAGTCATACCTTAGCTTACTTTTGTTTCATGTTATCTATTCTCTTAATTTGTAACATTATTTAGTTGTTTGTATCTTTTTTAGCCTTAACGAAGTCTTGAAAACGTTGGCTCACAATGAATAGTTTAATTACTATTTGAGTTTATTTGACCGCACTAAAATTATCTTCATTTTATTAATTACACACTGCCAACGAACGATCTTCCAACATCTTTTTTTTATATATAAGTAAATATTTATTGCAACCTGCTGAGATGATGTTAATGCTCATTCATTAAAAATAAAAATATACTTACTGAATATTTTGTAATCTTCCATCTTCGTGCGGTTATTATATAACCATTGAAGAATGGTGCCAGAACTGGAGGATTAAAATAAATCCCACCAATTCACATTACCCTTCGCCGTAAACCCATGACCTGCCTCACAGTGACCTTTAATAATACCCAACTTATTCCTGTCGAACAGATCCGTTACTTAGGACTAAATCTGGACAAACGACTGACATGGAATCCTCACACAAGACTGAAAAGACAGGAAACTGCTCGTCGATTCCAACTATTACATTTTAACTATTACATTCCAACTATTACTACTACCGTTTAGACAAACGGTCTAAACTTCCAATCCATTACAAAAGACTGATCTACATGACTATAATAAGGCCTATCTGGACATATGGAGTTCGAATTTGGTACTTCACTATTCAATCGAATTCCTCTCGTGCCCAATCCTGACAGTCCAAAATCCATAATGCTCCCTAATTTGTCGCAAATCAAGTCATCCATTAGGACCTCAATGTTCCATTTAGCCAGGATCGGATACCAATGATAAACAAACCAACCACCCAAACCTACTTGTTTCTAACCTGGTTTCTCCTTCATTACCTGATAATCCATCTAGGGGTCTGAAAAGGAGATGGTATCGAGATCTTCTCTAGAAATGTTATTGTAGTTCTATCAATGGATAGATTCTCCACATTTTTGTATCATGTAATTTTATAACTTATACTAAATTTACAAGTTGTATTAAGTTTGTGTTAATGATAGTTGTATATATTTTTATACAGTTGTAAAGAACAACAAATAAATTAAATAGAAAAATATTGTAAACCTCATTTCTAGATTTTCAAAAGATATTAAAATCTTTTCGCACGAAGCCTTAAGGCTTTTTTCGATACTCCTAATAACTCTCGTCTCGTATAGCGTGATTTCCTCCAATATTTCAACTTCTCCTCTTAGCTCCTATAGATTTATTTTTATCTTGCCCCATCAAATTTATAGAGATATTATATTGGATTATCGAAGAAAGAAACTAGAAATAGGTCAGCTATTCATGAAATGATTAAAAGAACTAGGCATCTTTCAGGTATCGAGCGGACGGTGATTCAGAAAAACAATAGCTCTTGCCCACTGAACAGGAAAAACAAACGAGAGAGGGAAAATAGTATTAAAATGATAATAGGGGTATTCATACATAAAGACCAGGAGTCCGGTCCATAAAACCCAGCCCATAAAACGTTCATCTGTACATAATGACGGTATTCATGATGTTAAATGTGAACAGTTTTAACATGTTGAATGTTAAAAGTATAGTATTGTCATCAGCCTAATTTAATGCCCATTTTAAGTGATAAATAAAGAGGAAAATTTGAATTTTTTTTTGCATAAATGGTCTCTATAGTATCAAACTTTATTATTACTTTCAACTATCAGAAGGATTGAAAAATTATTAGTTAAAGAAAAAAAATCTAATTTCAAACGGGAATGTATCTGTTGGAAGAAATTGGAATACATTATTTTTATTTATTTAATACCAGATCGGCCTGGTTACATAATACATGGTACATGGTTAGTGTAAGAGGTACATTTTTTTTTTTTTTTAACGATTGATTATAGAGTCTCATACAAAAGACACCCCTAACTATATACAATGTTATAAATTTAAAAAAAAGATAAAATAAATAGATTAAAATAATAATTCTTAATAAAAGTTAAAAGTAAAGTTAATAACAAAAACAATGATATTTAAGGATTTAGAAAATTAAATAATTGACTTCTAATGGGAAAAAATAAATAAAAAAGAAAGTGAATTTAAGAAAAAGATAAAATAAAATTTTAGAGTGGCAATGGCAGAGCTGATAAATATAGAACTTAAAACAGGATCTCCTGCCACAGTCTGGGCTTCAGTCTTCATGTTGTGGTTGGGTTCCCCAACTTGTAGGTCACTGCTCCTTTCACTGTAGGCAACTGGGAGTGAATCTTGACAATTAGTTGTTTCTTACAAACCAAGGAGCATCCACAGCAATTCTTACGTCTTTATTTTGAATAGATTGTAACTTTTAACATTTCGTAAAGGATACCGCTCCCCACACTTCACAGCAATAAATCAGCAGTGGCCAAATTGGAATGTAGTATCTAAACATTCTTCACTAAAATCTTCCCAGTGTGCAGATAAACAAAGGAAATAATATTTAAAAAATCCTCAAAATCTCCATTACATACATTTTTTCTTATAAATAAGTTGTAAACTAAAAAAATAATAACATCTGTGAATACCATTGCAATTATAACGCTCATAGAATAGTCAAATTTTCAGGTTCCGTAAGAAAAGAAAGGTGATAAACTTGCTTATGTAAAAAGTAGACCCTGCGAAAGCCATTACCCATGAATGTTAAATATTCCCCTGAATAATTGGTTATTCATGAACGATGTCCTCAACATGACGCAACGATACGCCAGAAAAACGAAACTAACTTTTCTCCGACAGTATCGATACCCCTCATCTTCAGTGGCTCTATATCATTTCCAGCTTTTATCATTTTCCACTCGTGTCAGTTTCAAATATTCGTCCAGTTTAAAAGAGACCAACAATTTGGGAACAAAAACTTTATTATATATCTGTCACTGTTGGATGATGTCCCAATATCATTTATTGGTTTTAGTATTTTTATTATTACTTTTTGTATTTCATTTATTTATTTGGGTGTAGGAATTTTACTACAGTCGGAAGGATTTGACTATAATAAAACTATATGCATTACCTAATTGTTTACCCGTTAAATTTATTATTATTTGATTTTGTTTATTTGAAAAAAAAGGCCCAATGGTAAAAAAAAAAAAAAATAGATAATAACTGGAGGAGAAAAAAAAAGGAAAAATAGAAACATGAGAACTGGAAAGATGAGACCGCCCGATCTTTCCCGATATCATTACAACTGTTTAATCTTTTGTTAAACTGTTCTATTCCTGGTAGAAACACAATTTATAATCATTATTTCCACCTCGGGAAACCTTAAAAGACAAACTTTTATGGCTATAGAAAAATAAAAATTTTTTGTTCATGATTTTCGCCTTCTCAGTCTTCAGATTTGTTTTGTTTTTTCGATAATACAATAATGGCAACTTGAACACGATCCCACCCATCTACACAAATCTTGAGAATATAAATAGGCTGCGAAGTGAAAGTTGTTCCGAAGCACAGAAGCTGTACGCATGCACAGAAGAGGAGCCTGGTCACCATACAGAGATTGGCTCTGCTGACGGTCACGAAGACATGTACAACGGTGTCATATGAGGCAGAGCGATGCCCCTAGACCTCATTAAGTAAAGATGCTATCGGAGGAACTCCGAGAGAGGTTCGGCGAGACTCCAAACTTATGGAAGAAAATGCTGCGGGAGGAATCAATACAAGAGTGGAATGGACGATGAGTAGCAAGCCAGAAGGGCGCTACTTTGAGAAAATTCTTCTCTACCGTCCTTTCTAGATTGAAGGCTAAATGGGTCCTACCAGACTAATGGGTTTCACAGATCCTAACAGGACACGGGGGTTCCGGGGAAAGCTGCAAAGCTTTGGTAAGAACATCGACCCCCGAAGCCCCACGTGCGGAGTTCCTGAAACAGCAGAACACTAGTAACAGTAGTAGATTGCTCCGCCATGGAAGGACACCGAGCCAGGCTGTCAAGAAAGACCGGGATTTTCACCCTCGTCGAGTCGGACTTCCCCCGTTTGATAGAAGAAGAGAATTAATTATCCCTTCTTTAGGGAGTTCATTAACGGGAAGGGGTTGACTGCCCGACATCGACGAGCCGCCGGAAGAAGAATAAGATGTCCCAGACTGAGGCCTGGACCAGGCTGGCAAACTACAGGAGGCACCCGGACGTGTGTAGAGGACTAGGTGCAGCCCCATCAGTAAGGCGCTCAACGCGCTGGCCTGTGCCACAGTTAAAATTGTTACCAATAATAATTAAAAGGACCCCCCAAACATTATTATCGTAATATTGATTTTTGGGAGCAGTAGCATGCGCGAACTCCACCGCACTACCCCACTGCTGCCGCACTCCGTATGCCAGAAATGGCAAGTGATAGTTGTGTGTACAGTGCATAGTGTACCAGATTTTTAATATCACAATAAGAGAGATTATAAGCAGGAACAAAATAAACCTATCTAAGATAACTGAAATATAATGAAAACAAACTTCAATTAAATTTATAAATCATCTAATAGCAATAAAGAGTTATTTTGGCTATAAATAATTTATGACTTAATGTTTATAAAGACTGGGAACAGTATTTTTATTTTATCCCTAATTCTACAGCCACTGATAAGAGGAAAAATGGTATGTGTCCCTTGAAGTGATATTATTCGAAGGTGGAAATAATTACCATTGTTATTCAATTATTTTCATTGTTTACGGTTAATTTAATTTACAATACCATAAAAACAATGAAGCAGACGTTTATTTTCTCAGAATTGTTTCGCAATTGTATAGTAACTTGAACTTACTTTTAAACAATATCGTATATGGTTAGCGATTGAATTAGATAAAAGCGATACCTAACCATTTTTACACAAACCTAAACTTTCATTCAACTTTAGAAAATTCAAAAAATCATTCTCAAAATACATGTTTCTATTTTTTCGGCCAAGACTCCCATTGGAGTCCTATACTGCTTAACCATGGTTGGAGGTCAAGTTTTTCATTTTGTCAAAAAGTCAACGCCCAAGGTTTGGCTTCGAACCGGCGCCACCAGCAGATCTCAGATCAGTAAGACTGTGCCTAACCACATGAGCTATGGACAGCCCATGTTACTTTTAAAGCATATAATTGTAGAGGAGCTTTGAAAAAAAAAGTTAAATCGAGCAAAATTGAAAGTAACAAAAATCAGGAATCGGCATGAAGAACCTTATACTTATTTTATTGAAGAGAATTAATACAATCTGCCACAAATTAAGGGCATTAAGTATTAGTGTTAAAATGATGTCGGCGTGGAATAATATCAATAGTAAATATTATATTATTATTTTAATAGTAATAATATAGTTTATTGTTTAAATAAATCAAATGATATCTATGTTAAGTCTCAACACTTTTTATTATATACCAAACAATATGATTAAAAATTATTATAGCAAATCGAAAAGGAAAAAATTGATATAAAATGTCAATCAGGATTGATATATAAAATTTCATATTTAAACAACAGGGTTTGTTTATATGATAGTGATAGTGTGGATTAATTGAAAATTAAAAGTCTTAAAAATTAATGAATTTTTAAAAAAATAGGGTGTGTTGAACTTATAACTAATGACCTGAGCAGAATAGCCTGCAAAACAAATTTTTAAATTTTCAGGTGAGGTGAGAATTTATATTTGAAGATTGTCCTTGAGGATGGCCGAAACGTTGGACTATTGATGATGTAATGTAAAGAGTGTTGAGACTATACAAGGATACAATTTGATTTATTTAAACAATACATACTAATCTCAAGAAATTGAAAAGATACAAGCGTAAGTTATAAGGATATAATTCTAAAATGGCAATGACAAATGATACATAAATTGAATTTGCACTTCTTTGAAGATTGAGGTGTAAACATATTTCTACTTTCCAAGTTTTTTAGAAAAATTAAGTTGGTTAAACAGTTTGATTATATCTATGAAACATTAGGTCTTTAAAAATGTAATTATTGCATAAAATAATGATAGGAAATTTTAATAATACAGAATAATATTTTAAATTGAAAGTAATTGTGATGCAATGAGCGAGGGAATTGAAGCTTAAATTATGATCGATCGCTGGGATGATGAAACAATCTCTCTTCTGTTTCTAATGAAGTGTCCAGTTTGTGTTTCCGAAAAAAAAAATTAATTAATCAAGTCAACAATAATGACATAATAATAATCAAATAATGAAAAAACGGACTGTTCTAGAAAAAGTAAATTAAGGTGGAAAGTCTTTAACTAGCAAAGGGGAATACGTATCTATACAGCATTTACAGTATATCGTAACTAATTGAATAGATCCTAAGTTCCAGAGCTTCATAAGGTTAAAATTACAGGCCCTAATATTTTTAATAAATAATGTGAGAGTACTAGATTGAACTTGCCCCATTCACGCCAGATTTGAACCAGCGCATATTGGTTTCCAATCTATACAAGCAAATTGAGACAAAAAACCATTATTACGACCTCAAAATTACCTCAGACTTCCAGAGAGGACTGAAACAAGTTAGTTTTTCTAATAAACCCACGGTAGAACTATATTGACAGTAAATCCGAAAGCATTTTTATTTCTCTTCCTTCTTACAAGGAATTACTATTACATATAATTTAAAATATTTCAGAATAATTATAAAGTTACTAGAATCGTTTTACTAATTCCATGATTTTTTAAAGTAGATGTAAGTGCATAACATGGAATTGATTCGGGTTGTTGATTTGACAGAGCTTGGTTATATTATCATTCAATTTTAAATTTATATTAGTATTAACTGCACTGAACCGCTTCTCTTGATTTGGGGTCATTGTTCATAATTGCGAGCCGGCGTACGAAGGCAGAATTTATTTAATATCTTCCGAAGTTATGATTCTTTTTATTATAGAGCTGTGAATTATTCCATTACAACTCTAAATATAAACAATTGAATAGAGTTTTTTTTAACAAATCATCGTATATTTATATAGATTAACTTTAAATTTTGATATAAAATTTAATAATGCCTTTTTAGTTAAATTAGACTAATTGTGAGCATAAGCAAATTTTTAGTGGTTTTGCATTGTTGGAAATTCCAAATTTTTGGACTGATATTTGAAGTTAGATCAGTATACTTGATAGAATCAGTATGGTTTCCAATTACCCACTAAAATCTTTACAGGAGGATATGAAAAAAAAAAAAAATCAGTATTGTTGTACTAACCCAACAACAGCACAACGTTTCAATTGTAAAAAATTAATACTATATTGGAAGAAGATAGTTGATCGTATGAAGTAGATTGTAGGAAGATAGTCCGGGTCAATAAAGCTATCAAAATAGTAAAATAAAACTATTTATTATTAACAAACGTTCTGCAC
>NW_027110474.1:66367-87301 GCF_000696795.3 Halyomorpha halys
GTATAAAGTACATTGTAGGAAGATAGTCCGGGTCAATAAAGCTATCAAAATAGTAAAATAAAACTATTTATTATTAACAAACGTTCTGCCCCACTTTTCAGGGCTTCTTTAGGGCTGTCTGATTGCAGTATAAAGGACAACCGAGTTTGTTTATTCATATTGGAAGAAGATAGTTGGTAGTATAAAGTACATTGTAGGAAGATAGTCCGGGTGGCTGTCAATGAAGGTATCAAAATAATAAAAGAAAACTACTGGGCATCCTTCATTCACCATTGATTATGGTGTTTACCGATCCTCTGCCCAAGTCCCTCAGGTAGCGTCTCTAGTCCCTGCGCTTCTTTACATCATACTTCAAAGTTTCCTCCTCGAGGAAAAGACCCAGGGGCATTGGTCGGGCTAGCATCCACACCGTCTCAAGCGACCTTATATGTCAGTTTCCTCTTCTGTTGCTGCTTGAGGGTTTGGTTCCACACATTGTTTACCTCGGATTATCCAGAAGTATATTTATTCCTTTGTAAATGGACATAGTTGCAAGGTACTTGTTGCCACAGAAAATATCCTCTATACAGTTGAATTCATTCAGTGACAGGGTCATCCCTCAGGTATTTCAAGTGAAGATTTCGAACCTTCTTCACCTATTCAATTGAGAGTGTCCTAAAGTGCTAAATGATATAAATATTTTCTAAAGGGCGTAAATGAAAGTTTGGAAAAAAAAAAATCTGATAAATCCCAGTAAAGAACTAACAAGTGACTGCCGCTCAAAACTCAGGCATCATAAAACAGAAATGAAAAAAATAAACCTAAGATAATTATGTTCTGTTTCACTGTATGCACACCCAGCCTCATGAAGTAGGTACAAACCGGGAATTGATTGGGTAAAAACCGGGAGGTCAGGCGTGATTCTGACCAAATCAACTACCTGGTGAAAGCTCTGATCTAGTAACAGTACTTCCTTAAGTTAACACTGCTTCCCGGACCCCACAAGGGTTGTAGCAGTAAATTTAATTTTTTTAAAATCTATTTATCTTATAATGAATGCAAGCTCTAAGTAACATAAATTAAAACTAAGCTCAAATTCTGACACTAAGAAAAATACAATGTCATTTTACCATGGACTGGCCAAAGTACAAGTAAATAATCAATCACTGTGTCCTGTGTAATCCTTTTTAGGATTTGAGATACATTAATTCTCAATGAACAGACTACTAAGATAATGTAAATTAATTTGAGCAGGGAGGTTGTATTCATTTTTTTTAACATATTCTGATATCATTAAAAACAGTATTTTATTTATTTTGTGTTATTTGTTAATCAATTATAATTATAAGACCCATTTATATAAATATTGCCTGAGGTAAAGTCATAGACCAATGTACAATACAGAGTGACCAAACATAGAATTAATCTATTATTTATTAAACAAAAATTTATTTTAGTCATAATCTGAAGATAAAATAACTAAAGTATTCCACGACTAATAACGGTTTATTTTGAACTTATAAAAATTATTGTTATGTCAGAGGATATGAATGTTTAAAAAAACCAAGGTCAGGCCAATGTAAACAAACGTATGCATCTTACAGAGAAATGAAGTTTATGAAAATTTCGAATAACTAGGTCTCTAGACATTCCAGTACAAAAGCCGGGAAGACAAAAAGACAATTATTTTTTACCCCAATTTTTTATTACTGTAATAAAAACTAGTCAAAATTGACGAGTCTCCCAAGTATAGTTAGTGAGAACAAAAAATGGCGGCTGTTTCAAAACGTTAAAAAAATATAATTTTCCGTACGAAGCTCTGTAGAGAGAGAAATGGTTTATTTATCTATGCTGCCTAAATACATCAGGTTGCTATCTCACACAGCATACTTATCAATCCGTAATCGGACATATATAATACATACATTATATATACATACGGACAGTACACATACATGGTATAATCAGATATAAAGATATATAATAATCTATAATTAAAACTACCAATAATTTGAGTGCTGACAGACATATGTTCGTCGAATTGTTCCTGAGATATATTTTTTCATAAATCAAACTTATTGTCCGAAAACTATAAATCAATTACTTTTAGCAAATATCATGAAAACTACGACTTCTACGAAGACAAACGTCATAAACTACTTTATAGCCCATTAAACTATCTTTAATTTGAGGGCTAATAGATATCTTATATCGAATGGTTTTTGAGATATAGATATAGACTACTGATCTTTCAGTACATGTTTTTATGAAATGTTGCTTTTTACAAAGTTATATTTCGAGAACTATTGAATATAAATAGATCTATTAGGGCTCATCTTTTAGCAAATTTACTCTACTATAAATTATGCTTTCTTAGGTATTCTAGTATTGTTGATAGTTTTAAAGATACAGAGCTTCAAATTAGAAATTAATTGTTTGTAGTGTTTTGAAACAGCCACCATGTTTTATTTCCCCTACCTATACTTGGCAGGCTCATTAATTTTGACCAGTAATTATACATAGTTTTCATTAAAGTAATAAAAAATTGAGGTGAAATAACTCCCTTTTTTTTTATACATTTCGAGTGTCTAGTATTAGAGTTATGGAATTTAGTTTTATCAATCGAGTTCAAACTGAATAAACAAAATAAATTATTTTAGTTAAATATTTAAAGTAGTAAACAAGGAAATATAATTTTGAGTTTTTACTGAACATTTGTTTGAATTTAAAAATTCTCAACTCTTTTTAAATTACATTCTGTTTTCTTCAGTATGTGTTTAGAAGTTTTAGAGTGATGTTGATGAGTCAATGATAGACTGTCGATTATCTTCTATTAAGCGTTGTTATGTCTATTAAAATACTTTTATTGTTTTATCTTTTTATTTTTTATTATAAAATGTTTTAACTTCTATTGGAACATTTTAATTATTGAATCTAAGGTCATTGTCAACCATTTTTTATTTTATAATTTAGGTTTACTAAAAGATTTTCAATATTATTTCGAGAAATACAAAAATAATAGAATTCATTCATAAAACAAAAAACATAGAACAGGTGGTTAATTCAAAAACAGATAGGAACAATTTAAGTACACAAAATACAAATATTATTAATAAATTGGAGATATAAATAATAGAAGATATAATTATTACAAAATAGCTATTTTAGATTAATGAACTATATCAGAGAAATAAAAACAGAACTAATAGATTTTTAATTGTAAAAACTGATACTTCTCTTAAATAAATGGAACAATTATAAGCATGGAGATATGTATCAGATATCACCTTGTCCTTATCAGAGTTCTTGTGACAATGGAGACAAAGTGGGCTCTTGTTATTTTAACAAGTTTTTTAGTGCTAAATTTTAACAATTCAGAAAAAATGTTTACCATTAGAGTTTTGCTGTAGGCTATAAGGGAGAGATCCCATTGGAGTATAAAAAGCATTAATAATTACTTTTTTTTCTTTATAATCCTTCATAGTCTTTTCTGTCATACGGGGGGAGGAGGGGATTGTCTTCAGGTTACCACCCTATTTCAACCAGCGTCAAGGTTTCATTTGTGGGACCGCCACAGAGTTGAAAGTCGATCCCAGGCTGGATTTGAATTGACACCACTGCAGTCATGGTCCAGTCCAAGTTGGCACTTTAACTCGCGCGAGTACAATGCGGCTCAACTTATTATTTTATTCATATTTAACCTGCTATGCTACTTCTTATATGTATATATATATATATATAAAAGAAACGTGGGAAGATAATCCCGTTGTGACTTATGATTGATTTTCGAAATAAAAATAATTATAGAAGTAAGCTTATTCTCAGTACATCTTACTAATTACTTTTTTTTTTAAAATAAAGAAGCATATAAATGTACATCTTTACAATATAATGACAAACATGGAAAACCATACATCTCAAGCTCAACCGAATAGTATAAACTCTTAAACAAAACATTTTTGAGGAATGTCTTGCTTCTTTCGTATTTCCTTTTTGTTCATATTTCGCCTATTAAAAATTGAAAGGGTATGAATACATATGGTAGATCATTATGTAGTAAGATTTAGTGAGATGGAGGTTGTGTCTCTTAAACCGCAGTTAAAAAGGTTCTTGAAGGATACCGTTGTAATACGCGAGTAGGGATTGGGCGTTAACGTGGCAGTTAAGCACCCGTTGGTAAATTAATTGGATAACGAGCAGTCAGGGTATAGGTCATTAATACTACTAAGAGGCATATATATAATAATAATATAAAATATATAAAAGTTTATATAAAACTACTATTTTTATGATAACTAGTGATTTTTTTAGTCTTATTGTTGATTATATATGAATACAACTGCCAAATTATTTGACAGTAATTTTGTAAATTAAATTTAATTATTTAAATTTATTACCTTTGGTGTTTAAATAATCATTATATGCTAAAACAATTTACATTGAAATTAGTTTTTTTGTTGTTTTGTTTTCAGTTTAGGAAATGTTATATATGAGAAATTTTATGTTTCTCTCTCAGTTGGAAGGAGACAAACAACCATCGCAGTGTTGAAAATGTAAGGAAAGATATGTATCCAGCTCTCTCCTTTCTCAGATATGTATATATTTTTTTTTTCCTGATTTTGTGAATCTTATTTTATAGTGTCTTTGTGCAAATGTGTGTACATATAAGTTAAACTAATTACATCTATTAAAACATATATAACTTCCTATGGTATATGACAATATCCGATTCAGACTATTCTGGATTGAATATTGTAGTGCGACTTATCATAAGAAGATATAGTGTTACAAGATACAGATTAGGTACCATTGGATATTTTTCATGAGGAAGAAGAACTATAGATACGAAGGAGAGTACTCACCGATGAGGACACCAGCTACGACCCCAAAGAGCGTGCAGAGGAGGAAGAGGTTGTCGTGTATCCACCTGTGGCAGGAGTTCCTAGGACGATCCTCCATCCTGGTGAAGATGTAATCTGGGAACACAGCCGGCCCGGACATGATGAGAGGCGAGGGAGTGAGTGGAGGCTCCGGGCTGCGCGGCCCGTGTATCGATCCCCCTCCCCACCGCCTCATCCTACCTCATCATCGTCTACATTAAATCTCACTCTATCTCCTCACATAAATATGAAACCTGTCTAATCACATTATATTCATAGCTGAAGGAATAGCCTGTAAAATATATGTTAAACTTCGCAGTCCGACAGACCAAAGCCAAAAATCAAAATCCTTAAAGTCAAAGAGTCAAAGATGAGGAAAAAGATATTATTTCATCCCAATACCTTTATAAAAATATATACAGCTTAGAGTAAAAACTGATGACTGGGCTAAACTTGATACGTGGAATAAAAAATGGTGTCTATTCCAGAAGTTAAAAAAAATTCAAGATAAGTAAAAATTACGCGTTATTTTCTTTTACAAAAAGGTTCAACTTTTATCTAGGCTGTACAAGGGATACCACTAAATATCAATAAAAGATAAATATCGAAGTATTTAAGGTACAAGCCCCTGAAGTTTATTTTTTCGAGAAAATCTCATTATTTTAAATAACTCGTGAAAAACCTACAATTATAGATCATTATGTATCATTAACTCTATATCCATAAAACTACAGACAACACTAAAAAAACCCGCATAGCACATTATTTAAAATGGAGTAAATTTTCTAAAAGGTGAGCTCTAATGTAGCTCTTTAGTTAAATTTTTTTTTAAATAATGAAAAATCAAAATTTTGAGAATCAATTTTATTGAATAACATGGAAACCGCTGCTCCTACGAAGATAAAAGTTATCAATTACATTATAAGTACATTCATCAAGGTTTCATTTAGATGCTAATAGACACATGTCCGTCTGATAGTTCATGTGATATAGTTTTCTCATAAACCAAAAGTTTTTTTTTTTTAACAACATTAAATCAACATTTTTTATATTTATTTTGGTGAATAATGGGGAAACTACAACCAAAAATAAATAAAATATATTGTCTGATTCCTTTTGTTTGACAAGAACGACAGTCTAAATAGTGACTGTCTAAATAAATTGTGATAAGAGAGTGAGATTCAATGTAATAATATTAATAAATATTATATTATATATGAATTAACATTAATAATAGTTTTACTTATTCCTATGTAATAATAACAAAAAAATATATATACTTAATTTAATTCTTATTACCTCTTCAAGTTACTGAAACTTCGTAAACCAATACATTTCTTTTCAATTAAATCAGAAAAAAACAAAACAAAAATAAAACAGTAAAATAAAGTGCAAACTAAATTTCCAGAGCATGGATATTTCAAGTTCAGTTTCTAACTTTTGTCATTATATAAATAAATTTTATGGTGAAGGATCAAATTTCCAAATATTAAAAATTTTAAATGTAGAAAATTAGTGCTCTTTTTAGGTTGAGAACAATGATTTAAATCCTTTCTGTATCCACTTGCATCTCAAAAATAAACGTGTAATATATAGTAAGATAATATATGGTTTGAGCATAATACTGATAAGTACAGTTCACCTAGTATATAGTATATAGAGAACAAGACATTTTAACGTCTCCTTGAACTTCTCTCTTTGTGAGTTGCTAGTGAACTAAATTTTACATCATTAGATGATTTTAAGATAAGAAGTGGAAAAATACAAAGTAGAGAATGAAGTAGGAAGGGTTGATGTAAACATACAGCCTTTCATATGATAATGTATAACAGAACATTAAGACATTAAAGACAGGCTAATTGACTGAAAGTTGATTTTTGATGACTGAAGGTCTGGAGGTAATTTATATTTGAAAATTCATTATCCGAAGTTATGTGAAAACATAGTTCAGGTGTTCTATTCCAAACTGTTAAATTTATTTTTTAATTAACAGCTTTCAGATTATTATGAGGTAAAATATTTTGTCCAAAAACAGTTATAGTCCAGTCAACTAGAGACCAGAAAGAATTTCTCGATGGAAATTTTTGGAGTTCTAAAATTTTGCTTATATGCGTTTTTTGGGTTGTTTTTTTTTGGAGGGGGGGGGGGTTCTTGTTAGAATTTCTAGTTTTCTACCTTATAAAAAAATAAAATAAAAAAACAACCTTTTTTTGTTTTCCTCCCATTTTATACCTTACAGTTTTTTTTAACATAAGCATGTAAAAAATTTACTATTCTTCTCCACAAACATTTTGTATTGAACTAAGGTAGAAACAAAATACATTTTAAAATATTTTTTTTAAATAGCTATTTTAAAATTAACACTTTTATAAAGTTTTTTCTACCTTTTATTTTTGGTGGAAATATTAACAAAAAAAAAATAGCTTTTTTGGTTTTCCTCCCATTTTATACCTTCCTTTTTTTTCTTTTTTTTTTTAGGAACATTAACATATATTAAATTTACTGTTTCTCCATAAACATTTTGTATTGAACTGAGGAGGTAGAAACAATAAGTTTCAATGTATTTATAACGTGTTATATTTATGAGTGTTATATAGACTACGAGAAAAAAAGGTGTTTCTTTCTTTTTTTCAATTTTACATTATTGATAGATAAAAGATGAAGGAAAACTCTATAGTTCTTATTAGGTCTAACACACAATAAAATAGTCCCTTCTTAATCACCTTTGAAAAATACCTACCTGAGAAAATGAAAGGCTGTGTCCACATCTGCCTGGAATACCAGGGATGTCCACAAATATCAAACGAGGTTCAGAAGGGTGATCTCATTGGGAACTTTTGGAGATGTCAAAAAGAAAAACAGAAAAAATTTTTTGAAAAGAATTTTTATCAAAAGAACCATTAAACTTATATCTAAAGAACTTTTTTAAATGGGGATAACATCTTGCTGATACCAAATAAAGCTAAACTATATTTTTATTTACCGAGTTTGATACAAAAAAAAAAAACGTTGGAGGTATTTTCGAAGAAGAAGAAATTGTAAACTTATGGTAAAACTTATAAATTGTTTTATTAGCAGTAATAACTATGATTATATTAGTCCCCGTAAAGTACCGGTAAGTAAAATTAAAAGGAAAAAAAATTTGAAGAAGACCAGCTCCTGGAATGCCTGCGGACGGAAGAGTCTCAGAAGACTGAACCTTCAAGTGGAAATTGTAAACTCATAAATTGTTTTATTACCAGTACGTCGATGCTACGGATACATGCGTAACATTAAACTACTGCTCAATGCTGTATTGCTTACAAAGCAGGGAAAGGTGGAAATTAATTAATAAAAGATAAAGTAAAATATCCTTTTCGTAAAAAAAAGAAAAAAAACAACTTTTTCGAAATAAAAGTGCAAATATTTGGCAGCCTAGTTTCTCTCCTTCACTGCTGAATTTATGGAGACAAATCCAAGCTTCTTTTGCGACCAAATAAACGTTTAATGGTTTCGTTAAAATTATTTAAGATCGTTCTTATGACTGATGACCTCAGCAGGTTCTTCTGCTAGATTATACTCAAGTTTAATTATATTTTAGAATCTCTCTAATGAATAATTTATATGATTAAACATAATTTGTGTGCAATCTTGATTCATTAAATAGCTAGTATCAGTCACTTAATTTCTTATACTGCTTGAAATGCTTTCTCTCTTATAAATTAAGAATACAAATGAAATAAAAAATTGTCATTAAGTATTAATAATCTGGCATAATATAATAAAGATGTATCATATCGACACATTCATCACCCAATAACGTGACTGACAACAGTTACTCATATGAGTTTATGGAATGTTGGCAAAGGTTCAAAATATGTAAGTAAGTTTGCCAATTCTTACATTTCTAAACATAGTTCCAATTAGCCAGGCCATATCGAATAATTTTTATATATTTCATATTCTATTTAAAAAACTCGGCGAAGAACACCTGTTTGAAACATGCCTATGGTTCCCTAGTACAACCCATTTCTATAAAATCTATTTTGAGTATATATCGATATATTTGTACTATAAAATAAATAACAGATGTCATATTATTTTATTTAAATTTCATGAAGATTTTTTTTTTTTAATGTTAAGTTGAAATCAATAACTACTATAAACCAAAAAGTAAAATTAGTCAGTATTTTATATTTGCAAGAATTTTCAGTGCATATGGTTTTGTCAAGAATTCGTTTTGTCCGGCAGCATAGACCGATATAGGGTAAGTGAATACCAGGACGTCGCACATTTGTGGGAAGGATGAAAAAAACCTAGAAAACAAAATGTTTCTAATCATGTCGATGGTTGTGGTTTCTTACACTCAAATACCAAACTAATTCACCGTGATTGGTTCTACCATCAAACAATATTTGTGTAGACATAATCTTACAGATGTTATATCTGCATAAAGAAAAAGTGAGTTTTTAGTGGTTTTTGTTTTAAACATATCAACAAAAACATATTTCGGCTAAGTCGATACCAACGAAAATTAGTGTAGAAATTGTAGTTTTTCTTTTAGAAAAAGTAGGTTTGTTTCTTGAAATATTTTTTTAATTCTTCGACCACTTCCAATTTAATATCAGAAAAATTCGATTTTGCACATTTTTGATAGACATAAAAAATGAGCTTTTTGATGAGACTATTTTTCTATAAAAGTTTACATACTAGAGCAAGTTTGGTGGAAGTTTCATTGAGTCGTATGAAGTGAAAGGTCTTCTTGGAAGGTAAAACCAAAATAAACTGAAAACAATAATCTAATTAACTACAACAAATCAGAATAACATTTTATTTACAGGAAACAATTATTTTAATAATGAAAAGGTTAAGATTTATATTTTTATACCTGAAAATATCAACATTGAAAAAAAAAATGTTCCATTGAACACATCACATTGAATAACATTGGAATTCATAAGAGTTTTTTGCACAAAACCCGTAGTTTCTAACCAATGTCGCATTAATATTCAATTTTTATAATGATATTGAAATCGAAAAACATTTAAATGATCATGAAACTGAAATAATTTAAAAGTACAATCCAATTATAAAATTTTATTTTTATTTTTTACGTAGGTATCTGCAAACGACTTTCATATTTGTATTTTAATAAATATTCGAGCATTTAACACACGATACTTATTATTCTTTTCCTATATTTGATAATTGCATCGCACTTTTTTTTTGGTCAAAGAAGAGTGTTCGGTAACCGCTGAGCGAGATATCTCATCTTACAATTTACTGCGAACTTCTGATCTACAAGACCATGCTGAAGTCTATTTGGGCCTAAAGACTAGAACTGTGGGGGACAGTTTAATTTTCGGACATCAAACGATTCCAGTCCTTCCTGTCTGAAGTCCTTTGAACAATAGTCGATGCTCCATATTATGTTACGAACTAGATCCTACACCATGATCTCAACATCCTACATGTTCTGGATTTTATTAAACGCGAATTCTGAAACTTTTTCCGAACCTTATTCTTCATACTAATCCTTTAGCACCATCCCGGGAATTGGTTTAGAGTTCTCTAGGAACTATGTAAATATGGCATGTAGGTATTAAATGCTGTAGTAATTGAATTTACCTATTTATTTTTATTTGCGCTCCACATACATAATTCTATCATTACTATTATTTGTTTAATTTTTTTGATAATTACTTGTTTTATTATGCAATTTTATGCTATAAATTTATATTCACAGGATTTTTTCAATATTTCTTGAATCTGGTGGATTTATTCTATTATTTTTCAATAGAAGATGTTAGGGCCATTTGTGAACGAGCAATTTAAAGTTGGCGCTTTAACTGGCTAGTAACTGCAGCGGCACCAGTTCGAATTCGGCCTGGGGAGTGAACTTTCATTTCTGTAGTGGTCTCACGAAATAAAAACTTGACCTCGCATCATGGTTGAATAGTCTCCTGTAGAGAACCCCCTCCCCACCCCGTTTTTTTTTTGTTTTTTTTTTCATAAATGTCAAAAATCATAAATGAAATTCAGAAATAGGGGTATTTCTGAATTTCATTTATGATTTTTAGCATGAATATATATTCTGGTGCTGCACTGTTTCCTTCTTCTGTAGTGGCCTACATTTCAAGGAGTTTTTCACTTGTATTTATATATTATATATATATGGATGCTCATGTTCCTACGTTAAACCTGATAGCCATCTTACCATCAGAAAAGGGATCATAAAAAATATATATATGAGAATATTTAAATATCATATTTTTCTTGGAACATTCTAATCACGAGAAATACCGGTGTCCTATCTTATCGCCAGCAGTCTGAAATATTTTTCCTCCAATATACCTTTTAAAGTAGCTGTTTAAAAGAACGTAGTTAGGCGTCGAGTAGATTTCAGTTATCAATTCTTAAAATAGATGGACACAGTTTCCATGACTTACTGCCAAGGGTAAACAGAAAAAAAAAAAGAAAGAAGAAAAGTGTTTGCCTTAAAAAAAGCTGCAAGGTCTTAAGTCGATTGGCGGTCTTCCAAAATATCCATAGAGGGTGTTTAGTTGCAAAAGAGTACTTTTGAGACGTATTCAATCTATTTTGAAACTAATAATCTATCATTAATACAGTAATAAATAATTTTCAGAAATACTTTTGTAAACATGTTTTTTATCATTAGACTTATTTTATTATATAATTTATAAGTGGTTGATTGGTGTATGTTAAATTATATAATTTACTTTATTTCTTTTAACAATGATCATATTTTTATCACACTGTATTTTCCTTGACGATATTAATATATTTTGTATGATTTTCACGGAAGAAAAACAGGTATCCAAAAAACATAAATTTTAGAAAAAACGATATTCAAAGTTTGACGATTCCTAAACATATTATTTTTATTATTAAATCTCACCCATTTATCGGACAATTATTAGTATCAATTTCTAATTTTTAACTATCAAGAGTTATTAACCATAAACAATTAAGTTTTAAATTGTATGGTCTGTTTTTTCCGTCATTCATGGGTAGATATTTTTCAAAGGTGCCTAAGACAGAACCATTTTTTTTTGTTTTTTGTTTTGACCTGCTGCTACCAATAGGTAATTTCTCTACACGCCTGTAACACTTCAATTTAATTGAGATCAAATTACTAAATGTATTATAATGTACTGTTGTAAATAGCAATAAAAAAATAAAAATTATTTTGCGGAAGGATTTTTTTTCAGTAATCCTACAAAAAAAAATTATAAGTTTTTATATAAAATTTTGTATTTTTTCCCCATAATGTTATGTTACCTTTTTCAAACATTATTATTTTTGGTTGAATTATTTTAAATACTTAAAGTTGTCATATGTTCCTTTTTTCGATTTTATTGCCTAAGAGAAGTTTTCATTTTCTTAACCGATTTTTTTTTTCTCTAAAGGAAAAAGATACTAAAATTTTCTTTAGAATGCATAATATCATCTTATGTATCATATGCATCATAATGTATAGTATCATTCATACAATATATTGTCGGTATTCTGTAAAAAGGGCAAATTCAACAAGCTGAATATTTTTTTATTTTTATTTTTAGCTGGAATAGTCATAAATACTGTTTAATATTAAAGAGAAAAAAAAATCAGGAATATACATCGTTATGAGTTCAAGTAAATATGCGCGTGTACTCATATTTAGCTTTAAGTGGTTTGTTCATATTAACTAATGACCTCCAAGCCATCCTTCCGTAGAAGGCTGTTAATGCATACATTAAATAAAAGTAAGCATGTTTACTTTTTCCTTGTACGGATTACCGTTAATGCACAAATTAAAAAAGTTATTTATTATTTTATTTTTTTACAAATAAAATAATAAGGTTCCCGACTAATGAAGCGATCTATATTGAGCCCGGTCGGGACTGATATAACCTCCATGAAATATTTGATGCCACTAGTCACTGACCTGTGAATAAATGACACGGTTCGATCCTTCAAAGAATCGATATGGAAGAAAAGAAGATATATTATTAACGTCCTAACAATCTCTTTGTCCGAACCTTTTAGGGCCATTGGTAATCACGTGGCTGGATGAGGGCTGCCCTTCGTGAATATTTGATGATTGGAAAGCGCAATTCCATCAAGTTTATTGGACTTGGTAGTTGCTGATAATTGCCTGATAACAACCTCCTTCCATTATCTGTTTGGACAAATTGGGTTTCATCAGGTAAAGCTTATAATGCGTTATATGAATAACGACTTATATTTCTTAGGGATTAATCGATGTTTCTTCGGTCTATAAAAAAAATCTACAAAGGAAATCTCTCATCAGCAAAACTAAAATAAGTCTTTTTAAAACGATTATACTCCCAGTGTTGAAGTATGTTTCAGAAGCTTGGACTACTACCAAAGAAAATCAGAAGAAATTTCAAATATTTGAGTGATGGATTAATAAAAAACTGGACTGTCTGCCGCCGAAAGAACGAAGAGCTCTTAGGTGAGACAGATGTGGTCATGTTTACTAAAAGCGGACGGCTACGTTGGGCAGGTCATGGCTCTCTGATGGATGACTCCAAGATACTCATAACAGAAGAACTACATAGGACGAGAATGCAAAACGTAAGGCAAGATGGCTGGACGGAGTATTTGCTGACTAAAAATGCCTCCCACAAGTTTGGAATTGGACTGATGAATCACAGAACCGGACCAACTTGCGGAGGCTTTTGGAAGCAGCCCAGACCCATTCATGGCTTGTTATAACTATTTGTTAGCAATGGTATACCATAATTCTACACTTGAACACAAGTGAATTTTATGGAATTCTAAAAACAGGATTTTTTGCCATGCTTAGGTTTTTATTTTAATATTTAGGAATTATCAATTATTTCTATAATGCCATTAATAATTTTCATGAATTGGATTAGTGTTAAGTTATGTGTGAATAATAATAAGTGAATTAATTTTGCTAATCATAACCTTAATAGGTTCTATGTCATGAATTGACGAAATTAATTTATTGTTTCAATTTAGAATATAATTATTTTATAGAAAATGTATTTTTTAATTTTAAGAGAGATTCATGCATTAAAATGGAATTATGTGTGTAGAGATAGTTCAATATATATAAAAAAATAAGCTATACCTTCACTTTTATTTTGTGCCATGTATTTTAGTAGAATAAATATCCATTTAAATTAGGTATCCTAAGGATGGCTTGTTAGGCCGAAACGTAATAAAACACTGATAATATAGTCAACAATGATTATCTCATTTAAGTTAAAATTTAGATATTCAATGTAGAACATATTTTTACTATAACCATTTTTACTTCACAAATCTTGTTTTATCATCTTGTGTAAGTTTACTAAAAAAAATAATAATTCAGTTTAATTTATAGGAACAATGTATTATATTGTATTGTAAATTTATTCAAAGGCCTTGACTGTTTTTATTGTTAGCTCTTAGACTACAAGCACCCGCTAGAATTGATTACTCATGGAAAAGAAAAGGAACTTGACCGCTATTATCCTATTACAAAGCTCTCACAATCTCGTTATCGAGGACCAACGTCATCGTAGATTCTTTATTCTATTTGCTTTTTAGGAAGGAATGAAGAACTGAGTTTTTTTTTTTTTTTTTTTTTTTTTTAAGCAAAATGTATAGGAGTTGAAATGGCATTTATTTCTTTAAGTAATATTAATGTATCAATGAATAAAAATAGGCAGAGAAATAAAAATGTTATTAATATTATAAATAATTAGTTTACAGGATAAAAAAAATAATGTAGCTTATCGAAGTGGAAGATTTGACACTGGTGCCATGATTCGTCGTCTCCATACCTCCTTCCACTTATCTCCGTCTATACCCTCCTTCGTCTAGACGCCCCCCTCCGTCTTGACCTACCTCTCCAATTACTTGTCTGTTGTGCTGATTATCTTTTAAGTGATTCGTTAACTAACTTTCAACTTAGTTTTAACTTAGTCCCACACTCAAGGATTCCTTATTATGTAGCGTTCTAGTTGTTTCCATTTTTAAGTGGAAAAACATGTTGAAAGCCAATTAACTTTTTTTTTATTATACTATATAATTTATTAACTACGTTTTGTTAGGTAAAAATAAAAATCTGGTACAGTGCGTGTATCGCAAAACTCTTACTTACTCCCCTACTTTGAGTTGAAATTAATCCTGGCTCGTTTCAGACCAGATATTGTGGCAATACTGTATGTGCTCTATATTGGACACACTTAGGTCTTAAGGAGTATAAAGTGCTCCACCCATTCACTAGTACATTGTTCTTCTGGGTGGGAAGAATTTGGTCTTCTGCTCTGCCATTAGGTTAAAAAAATAATAAAACAATAGTGCTTTATTCATTCATTCGCTTTTGTGTTTTAATTTTTCATCTGAGGGCAGGATAAGAAGATTTTTTTAGATAGCACTTCATTTAATCTGCGATTGGAGTTTGTAAAAAACAAGTTTAGGCTTCGTCACCTTACTCCGAATAATGAAAGAGACCACTTACTCGTTCGAGTGTCACTTCATGAATCATCATCAACTATTTCTGAGATTCTTACTTTGCTCATCATTTACTGATCCTGTTTGAGGAAGGTGCTCCCCTCACATTTGAATATAAATTAAAATTGCCATCTAGGGGCAGATATAAGAAGTAGTTGGCTTCGGTAGCCATCTTACAAGGGAAGAATGAACAGCATCTGAAAAGCCGCATCATTTTTGGCTGAGATCAACAATTCACTATGAGTGAATAAACTCCACCCCATTTATGCGAAGGAACGGAGGAAAGATGAGAGGAATAAGCACATCTTCAAGCTCCAAAGATCTCAATATCTCACAAGCCAATCAAGTAAATTGTAATACTTTCCATTATTCTATGTAATCAATAATCAAAATTGAATACTAACATAACTAAATAACATTGTAAACCCTTTGCCTTATCCACATGTAATTATTTATCATTTAAATCATTTCAAAAATATAGACTCATTTCCCTATATCGCCAATTCCTTATTTATTTTAAAATCCATTGAATACAGTCCACTCCATTTATTACAATCACTAGTAATACCAGCATATTACATTTAATTTGGGTAATATCCCCCAACTTTTACTCCGGGGAGTACCTGAATTGAATATTTCCTATTAAAAATGATTTAATCGACTTCAACTTTTCCTCCAACTGGAGAAGTCCTCACTAATTCAGAAAATGCGTCAGTGGCCTGTTTAAATCATTCTCCAGATTTGGCTATTATCTTCATTGTTCCAATAATAAATAAATACATATAGTGCATAACTATGTACAGTTAGAGACAGTAAAATTTTTCCAAAAAAAAATGTCGTATCCATCATCAATACGCAGTATTATAAATGAGCGACCTAGCCTTTAATGGAAATTTTTTCGAGCTGAGATATAAATGAACCGAAGAGAAAAACCTACGTTTCGAACTAATATTGAAAAAATTTTCATTTAATTTTCTTTTCATCCATGCTTTTGTGTGGTTGTCTTAATATACAGGTATATTTTCCGCTCCGGTATAATGCCTTTCAATGCAGAAGATTTTATTACATTTTCAATAACACCTAAATTTAGCTTCTGGCTTCTGTTGACCAGGCAGCTGAAGTCTAAATCTAGTGAAATGCTACGAGAAGAACTAAACAATAAAAATTATCTTTTATTGACGAGGAAATGGATTTTATGAAGAAATTCGTCAAGGGGCTCATCTCAGCTGTTAAGATTGGAAGATCAAACTGAATATAAAGCTCTGCCGAGAATGTTCCCTCACATTTTTTACGTACTTCTGTATCATGAATGGCCTTGATTACTATATTTCTGTAATTGCGACTTTATGTCCACTAATACCCCGCATTAGAGGCGCGCGCTAAAATAAAATTCGTTTAAACAACAATTTTCTTCGTTATGATAAGTTAAGAAAAGTCTTCATTAAGTTATTGTTAGTTGAAGTAAACAGTTTTGCAATGAATAGTGCACATTATGAAATTTTTTAATTGAAGACGAAGTATTTAACTTTGAATAAAAATCAAAAGGACTAATCACAGTAATTACGGAACAATAAAATAAGGTGAATCATTTTAGATGGTACGGGATAATAGTCCCGGAAATTAAGTAGAAAAATGTAATAAAGACATTAAAAGAAACTTTTACTGCCCGACTCCATCAGAGTGGAGTCCGCTCAGGAGGGGTTGAAATTACTACACCTCGGGCCGGGAAAATTGAAAATGGCCCGTTGGAAGATGTACACTAAGAGAGGTTTTACAGTACAAATATTCACAAACACGAACCCTCTAATGAGGAGTAGATAGTTATGATAAAATCCCAATCAATTTACGACATCGAAACAAATGTGAATGGTTTGAAATGAATAATCAATAGATTATCGAGTTTGTGCCACCGGATTATTGAAGGTCAAGGTAAAACCTGAAAGTTTAACTTCTCTCTTCCAATAATAGTTTTTGTATCGGAATATAAATAATGTCAGGAAAGTTCATTCCCTCACACGAGACTCAATAGGGTGTTCCATTCTTGTTTAAATATTTTTAAAGAATTGATATTAGTGTAAATCTAAATATGAAAGCCGTCGTGAAGAAGAATTTAATATTAATTTTTAAAAAATAACTTAAAGGTTTAACGTTTAAACTGAGCCTTTGCACTATTTAGCAGATAATAAATCAACAAGAAGCCTTCCATGATTGATGAATGTTGAATATTGTGAAAGTAATATACGGATATAATAAAAATACAATATAATATAATATGAAATAAATAATAATGATCAAATTTGGGAAAAATATCATTTTTTAAATTTAAAACTTAAAAAAGTAAGATAAAAATAATATTTAATGATGTGTTAACAGCACATAATTTTATTTAAATATAACCATGAAGACCATAAGGCAATTTTTTTAAATAATCTTATTTTAATTTTGAATCCAACAGACAAACAAATAAAAACTAATGGTTTTGTTTATTATTTTGAAAAATACTATTTTATAAAAAAAAATGTTTTATATTAATCCGTTGCAAAATAGGCTAAGTGAAAAAGTGGATTAAAGTTAGTTTGAATTTAACAATATTTGGTTCATTTAATAAACCCTATCTAAACTGGGATTTGCTACATCACTTTGTTCAACGTCACACTTTGCCATATTTTCATTTTCTGCACCTACGAAAACATTTAGTGGGACCTTAAAATATTACAAATCCGAAAAGTTAAAATAAATCAATAAGTAAGTGAGTAATATTAAACCCGATCACATTTTAACAAACATATTTTTTTTCCTTCCTATGAATACAATTATTTTATTGATTTTATTTTTATTATACTTATAATATAATTATATATTCTATTAATAACTAGATTGCTTTAGATTTATACTACCCTTTTACATAACGGAATTGGTTAAACACATTTTTTGCTTTCTTTATGCACTAGTATTTCGCGGAGTCCAACCTGAGCCCTGTTTCATAATAAAGTACAAACTAATACTATTGATCTTGTATTTTGTATTTAGTATGACTTCACGGACTTTTACAATTCTACCAGATAACTTTTTACTTTTAAAATGAAATCACAGAAAGTGATCATGAATATAAATTGTATTAGCTCCTATTTTGTAGTTTGTGTACCTGTATTTATGGACAAATATTATCAGCTTCAATTATGAAACAGGCCCCTGCTATCATTAATAATTTTGATTCCTAGGTATTCGTATAGGTCGAATTATAGCAGTTCATTATTCCTAGGTATTGGTATAGGTCAAATTATAGCAGTTCTTTATTCCTAGGTATTAGTATAGGTCGAATTATAGCAGTTCTTTATTCCTAGGTATTGGTATAGGTCGAATTATACCAGTTCTTTATTCCTACGTATTGGTATAGGTCGAATTATATCAGTTCTTTATTCCTAGGTATTGGTATAGGTCGAATTATTGCAGTTCTTTATTCCTAGGTATTGGTATAGGTCGAATTATAGCAGTTCTTTATTCCTAGGTATTGATATAGATCGAATTATAGCAGTTCTTTATTCCCTAAAACGACTTTCAGATAACCATGTACTGGGATTTGGTTGGGTGGATTGTAATTCATTTTTCTCCCATGCTTGTAGCGCTTCTTGAGAGACTCCTCTGCTTTATGTAATTATGAGAATGTAGTCGGCAAATTCTAAATTCCATTTGCTTACATTCAAGTTCGGGACTACTTAGTTTAGCTTCCCAAATTATTCTCTCCACGTATATTAGAAACATCAATGGACTTAAGCTGTCCTCTTGCGTTACTCCCTCGCATAACTATATCATACAATTTTCGATATAATTTAAGAATTTTCTGTATTAAGCTAATGAGAACTCCTTCGTAACACATTTCCAAAATATTGATCACGAAATAATATTAATTCAAATTTTCAAAATACTTTACTTACGAGAGGGGAGGAAACCGCAACGAGGGATGCTAGTATGATTATGATAGGCTCTAATTATTTTTTTTTTAAATAAAGATCATTTATTATTCGCGTACCCATACTATTGATTTATACAAGAAAGTTATTTATTTGAAATTGGAACATTTTTTTTTCTTCCCTTTGTTAAGCTTATCACAACTTTATGTGAGTTATTTTACGATCGGATGATAAATCGACGTGCTATCCATCACTTCACTTAATGATGCTTTGTCAGTTCTCTTAGGGAGGGGAGTATCGTAGATCAGTATTGGCAAAGAGACGGTGGGGTGCCAACTTCTTTGTATTTACAATATGTTGATACAATAACCAATTAGCTCCTTAATAGAGCATCGAGATGATATGACTGGAGAAGGGATTTTCACTCTGGCGAGATAAGTTATGTTCTAAAAACAATTTTCTCTCAGCATTCAGAGGAATCTGACTTTCGGCCACTTATGTGCAATAGTTAAAATTACGAATTTTATCGATTAGGATTTGTATGTATTATAACAGATTATCTATTTTAATCGTTTAATCATTACTTATAGATAATGTTATTAAGTAAAACTAGAAAACAATGTAAATAAATTAATGCATTTTAATCCACTGTTAAAAAATATCCCAATTGTTTTCCATGCAAAAATAATGAATCAGAGTGAAAAATAAATTGTTTCAAGCCTTAATAACGGAGAAAATATTATTTACTCAAATTAAAAAAAAAAACACCATAATAACAGATAATCTGTTTTATTCTGTTAATATTTCCATATGAAGTTAATCTTATCAGGTGAAACTAGAAAACAATGTAAGCGAATTAATAAATTTTAGTCCATTATTTAAAAAAAAACAATTAATTTTTATATGAATTTTTTTTATTTAATATTTCACCAGTTTTCTTTATAAATAATAAGTTCTATGTTTCGGTTTTCATTAAATATACATTTGAGACAAAACATACAAAATTTAAAGAACAGAATGAAATATCTCCAGAGAAATTGTTACCCTAAAAATAAAAAATACAATTTATCGACAGATTTATCTACCCACATTATCTATTTTAAAGTTAATTTTGATTTTAATTAAATAAAATTCTAGATTGATAATAATTAACTTAAATAATTTAAGTTAGACATATTAAATTCAACAGTATAAAATTATACTCAATGATATAGATTATAAGTATAAAATTATAACCAAAACCACAAGTCGGAGAGTTTATAGTGGAATGTGCAAATGAAAACTTTTGTTCCTGAAGATAGCATGAACGCCAAAGTAGAACATATCGTTAATATATTAAAATTGAGGAAATTTCCTAGCCCATAAATTTAAAAAATGTTCTTCTTTCACGTAGAGATGATGAATAAGAAGGTAAATCAAATTGTTTCATTCTTAGTTTTAAGTCTTAAGAACAGCAATCATATTATTTTTCTCAATTAAATTCCTAAAATTTAGAGAAAAAAAATTAATCGAATTAGTTTTAGTTCATATCATTTAATTTTTAAATTTATAAGAGAAACGTTTATTTCACGAATTATATAAATTATATTTATATAAATTATAAAGATAAGCACAATTAATCAATTTTTACTAATTGTCAATGGAAGAAAGAGAGGTGTAAAATTAAATAATCCATTATATAAATACAATGG
>NW_027110474.1:88024-89946 GCF_000696795.3 Halyomorpha halys
AATGAATTAATAAGAAAATGGTGAAGAATTACTTTATTTTTTATAAATTTACTCAGTCCAGACTAATTTTCTTAAATGTAATAGAGTCGATTCTAGTCAACTCTTAAAGCAATATCCCACTTTTTAAATCAATTGTATGACAATTTAATGTAAAGCCGTAAACCGCATGATCAACATTTTGATTTATAGATGAAAGAATGAACTGAAACTGTTTAATAAAATACCAAAGCTAAATAATTTGAGTATTTTGGACATAAAATAGTTTTTTTTTTAAATTGTAATAAAAAGCATTAATTATGTTTCAATTAGAAAAAAAATATTAATTATTATTTTACCTACTTTGGACACTTTTTACTTATATATAATAACCCTCCATCTTCTGGTTTCCTTATCCAAAATGCAACATTAGCAAATAATAATAAAAATATTTATAAATATATTGCATTTAAAACTTTCCTTTCTAAATCACTATATCATAAATATGATGATTTAATTTAACATTATTTCTTCCACTTTTTGTCCAAATTTATTTATAACGTGTAATTTTGTCAATTTGGTAGAATAATGGTTGTTTTTTATTAATTACTTTCTAACGAACATCTACTAACAATGACTCTTTTCAAATTTATATTCATCAACAATCTTCCTTTGAATTCATTTAAATTTTTAATTAACACTTATTTTTAAGTTTACATTTATGTTACTTATCATTTTATATTTAATTTATTTATTATGCGTACATAATTGATGTTTAAGTTTTTGTAACGGTTTTAAAATTTACTGTACTTATTATACTATAAATAGGCTCAATTTTAGTATTTTTTAATAGTTCATGATTTTTTAAATTGCATTTATGGTCTCTGACCATACTGCAAATACTGATATACTGCTTAGATTTTGTATATAATTTCTTTTAGGTTTCCTATAAGTAAATTTTAATTTTAATTAATTAATTTGAATAAAAGTAGTAAACATGCAGAATAATGCGACAACCGATGACGTCTTCAGCCTCAAGTGTACTGAACGTCAGACCTGCTTTACTTCACTGTCATACAGGATTAGTTTTATACCGCTGAGCTCACCGTCGATTATAAAAATTGTTTAGCCGAGTATTTTAATAATATAATATTTTAATACTTTATTTTGATTTAACATTAGTAAAACATAAGATGTTTTCTAATTTTAGGTTCATAAAAAAACTTGAGAATTGCACCACCACTAATGGAGCTTAACATAACTTAAACAATTAAGTTGGAAACAAAACTGAATGTAACCGAACAATAAATTATTATATAAATATAATATATTCATAAATTATGGATTTTTCAAATATTTAATTAAATTAAAATAAAATAAAAAAATTTAAATTAGTCAAAGAAGAAACGTACTTTTCTCGTTTAGGATTATTTAGTAAATACCTCTAAATAAAAATGGCGGATTTAAATTTTAAGAATACAGTTTTTCTCAAACTCGATGCATTTTCCTTAATAATTATACATTAAATTATTGAAAGTTTCACAATATGTACCAAATATATGCATAAATTCACAAACGAATATGCTTATAATTTTGTATTTGTTCATAATATTTTATGACGATTTAGGTGAAGTAATATTTTTTATGACACAATACTTCACGTATTTTGCATGTAGTTGTGGTATATTATGTGAGTAATAATCCAATTCTTAAACTTAAAAACTTCGAACTAGATTCTTATATATTAAATATATCAATATAAGAATCTATTATTTCAATTTCTTGAGACAAGGTAATTATTTATTAAATAAATCAAAACTTGTATCCTTTTTTGTCTCAACACTTTTTATTTTTCACCAGTCCAACGTTTCGGTTTGTGTATATGGTAGTGAATTTGTGTGGATAATCTTATATAAGAAGAATTAAATATTTATGATTTTAAATTT